>NC_090197.1:0-298289 GCF_033026475.1 Channa argus
TTGGAAGAGCTTCCTTGATAGGCTGCAGATAGGCTGTATAATAAGGTGTGTATTCCATGCTGCTCTGCCCACCGGGGCTACAAAACATTTGGTTCAGGTGTCACATTAATGTCGTCTAGTGAACAGGACACCACAGATACAAGGCCTGTAGAGACACATACAGGCAGAGTCCCCCACAAAACTGCTACTCACTGGATATGTTCTCTTTTCCAACCATTCTCTGTTAACCCTGAATATGGTAGTGTGTAAAAGTTCAAGGAAATCAGTAATTTCTGAAATGGCTGATCGCCCCCACTGATACTCGGTTGGAACTTCAGCAGAACGTTTTGACTGTGTGTACAAGCCTAAATGCATTGACTGGCTGCCATGTGTTTAGCTGATCAGACGGCAAACTGGTCGCCTTTTTAGCTGTACTGCTGACAGGCAATTTCCCATTCTAATTGATTGTGATCTGCACATGTGGGATATGGAGGCTGAAACTTTTTAACAGTTTCATCCATTTATGGGAAAAAGGAAATCAAACGATTGTGGAGAATGTGGGCATCGATCCCACTACCTCTTGCATGCTAAGCAAGCGCTCTACCATTTGAGCTAATTCCCCTGCAAGCTTTTTTTCCTCCCTGTGTTCACAGCGTACCGGACAAACTCTCAATATCCACCCCTTATGTCCTCTGTGTTTGTAGATTGTGGAGCCCGAATACTTGACAGTCACGGGCCTTGTTGACAAGGCCAGAAGCAGTCGGAGGGAACAAACAGTTGGTGTGGCATGAGGTTTTGGTGCTAATGGAGTGCACCTTTTGGCCAAAGAGAATCTCCAAAGTGTTTAATTGCAGCCTTAGAAGAGTTGGCTACAATCTTCCTTGATAGGCCGCAGTCTGTTCTTGTGCTTGAGTGTAGACACACGGATGGAAATTCTGTCAGGATTGACATTCGTCGGCCATCTCAGAAGTGCTTCTTCTTTTCCTTTCGGCTGTTCCCTTTCAGGGGTCGCCACAGCGAATCATGTGCCTCCATCTAACCCTGTCCTCTGCATCCTCTTCACTCATACCAACTAACTTCATGTCCTCCCTTACTACATCCATAAATCTCCGCTTTGGTCTTCCTCTAGACCTCCTGCCTTGCAGCTCCAACCTATGTATCCATCTAAAGATATATTCACAAGCCATCTCAGAAGTGCATCGCCTGTATGATAAAGGATTGCGCGTCACCTTGACGAGGTCAGGGGAGGCATGAGGCATTTGGAGAATGTGGGTATTGATCCCAGTACTTCTTGCATACAAAGCTAGTGCTTTACCATTTAAGCTAATTCCCTTGCAAAGGTACTTGGATATTAAATTCAGAGAGGAGATATTCTAGGTGTTCTTATTAAACCCTGCGAGGTGACCTAGAAATCCTGTAGGTCTGTCTTTGCTGATCAAAGTCTCGTCGCCCTTCCTTGCTTAATTGAAGAAGTGGCCGAGTGGTTAAGGCGATGGACTGCTAATCCATTGTGCTCTGCACGCGTGGGTTCGAATCCCATCCTTGTCGCATGTCAGATTAAAGTGTTTTTAGACAAACACAGATAAAACCATCTGCTGGACTTACAACATCCAATGGTAAACCAAATACTGTTTTGTGCAGAGAACTCGAGTGTGACAGTTGATGCAGAAATCAGACTGTTGACATGTGAGTGCAGGTGATTAAGCTCACTGGACAAGCAGCTTTGGAAGAGCTTCCTTGATAGGCTGCAGATAGGCTGTATAATAAGGTGTGTATTCCATGCTGCTCTGCCCACCGGGGCTACAAAACATTTGGTTCAGGTGTCACATTAATGTCGTCTAGTGAACAGGACACCACAGATACAAGGCCTGTAGAGACACATACAGGCAGAGTCCCCCACAAAACTGCTACTCACTGGATATGTTCTCTTTTCCAACCATTCTCTGTTAACCCTGAATATGGTAGTGTGTAAAAGTTCAAGGAAATCAGCAATTTTTGAAATGGCTGATCGCCCCCACTGATACTCGGTTGGAACTTCAGCAGAACGTTTTGACTGTGTGTACAAGCCTAAATGCATTGACTGGCTGCCATGTGTTTAGCTGATCAGACGGCAAACTGGTCGCCTTTTTAGCTGTACTGCTGACAGGCAATTTCCCATTCTAATTGATTGTGATCTGCACATGTGGGATATGGAGGCTGAAACTTTTTAACAGTTTCATCCATTTATGGGAAAAAGGAAATCAAAGGATTGTGGAGAATGTGGGCATCGATCCCACTACCTCTTGCATGCTAAGCAAGCGCTCTACCATTTGAGCTAATTCCCCTGCAAGCTTTTTTTCCTCCCTGTGTTCACAGCGTACCGGACAAACTCTCAATATCCACCCCTTATGTCCTCTGTGTTTGTAGATTGTGGAGCCCGAATACTTGACAGTCACGGGCCTTGTTGACAAGGCCAGAAGCAGTCGGAGGGAACAAACAGTTGGTGTGGCATGAGGTTTTGGTGCTAATGGAGTGCACCTTTTGGCCAAAGAGAATCTCCAAAGTGTTTAATTGCAGCCTTAGAAGAGTTGGCTACAATCTTCCTTGATAGGCCGCAGTCTGTTCTTGTGCTTGAGTGTAGACACACGGATGGAAATTCTGTCAGGATTGACATTCGTCGGCCATCTCAGAAGTGCTTCTTCTTTTCCTTTCGGCTGTTCCCTTTCAGGGGTCGCCACAGCGAATCATGTGCCTCCATCTAACCCTGTCCTCTGCATCCTCTTCACTCATACCAACTAACTTCATGTCCTCCCTTACTACATCCATAAATCTCCGCTTTGGTCTTCCTCTAGACCTCCTGCCTTGCAGCTCCAACCTATGTATCCATCTAAAGATATATTCACAAGCCATCTCAGAAGTGCATCGCCTGTATGATAAAGGATTGCGCGTCACCTTGACGAGGTCAGGGGAGGCATGAGGCATTTGGAGAATGTGGGTATTGATCCCAGTACTTCTTGCATACAAAGCTAGTGCTTTACCATTTAAGCTAATTCCCTTGCAAAGGTACTTGGATATTAAATTCAGAGAGGAGATATTCTAGGTGTTCTTATTAAACCCTGCGAGGTGACCTAGAAATCCTGTAGGTCTGTCTTTGCTGATCAAAGTCTCGTCGCCCTTCCTTGCTTAATTGAAGAAGTGGCCGAGTGGTTAAGGCGATGGACTGCTAATCCATTGTGCTCTGCACGCGTGGGTTCGAATCCCATCCTCGTCGCATGTCAGATTAAAGTGTTTTTAGACAAACACAGATAAAACCTTCTGCTGGACTTACAACATCCAATGGTAAACCAAATACTGTTTTGTGCAGAGAACTCGAGTGTGACAGTTGATGCAGAAATCAGACTGTTGACATGTGAGTGCAGGTGATTAAGCTCACTGGACAAGCAGCTTTGGAAGAGCTTCCTTGATAGGCTGCAGATAGGCTGTATAATAAGGTGTGTATTCCATGCTGCTCTGCCCACCGGGGCTACAAAACATTTGGTTCAGGTGTCACATTAATGTCATCTAGTGAACAGGACACCACAGATACAAGGCCTGTAGAGACACATACAGGCAGAGTCCCCCACAAAACTGCTACTCACTGGATATGTTCTCTTTTCCAACCATTCTCTGTTAACCCTGAATATGGTAGTGTGTAAAAGTTCAAGGAAATCAGTAATTTCTGAAATGGCTGATCGCCCCCACTGATACTCGGTTGGAACTTCAGCAGAACGTTTTGACTGTGTGTACAAGCCTAAATGCATTGACTGGCTGCCATGTGTTTAGCTGATCAGACGGCAAACTGGTCGCCTTTTTAGCTGTACTGCTGACAGGCAATTTCCCATTCTAATTGATTGTGATCTGCACATGTGGGATATGGAGGCTGAAACTTTTTAACAGTTTCATCCATTTATGGGAAAAAGGAAATCAAAGGATTGTGGAGAATGTGGGCATCGATCCCACTACCTCTTGCATGCTAAGCAAGCGCTCTACCATTTGAGCTAATTCCCCTGCAAGCTTTTTTTCCTCCCTGTGTTCACAGCGTACCGGACAAACTCTCAATATCCACCCCTTATGTCCTCTGTGTTTGTAGATTGTGGAGCCCGAATACTTGACAGTCACGGGCCTTGTTGACAAGGCCAGAAGCAGTCGGAGGGAACAAACAGTTGGTGTGGCATGAGGATTTGGTGCTAATGGAGTGCACCTTTTTGCCAAAGAGAATCTCCAAAGTGTTTAATTGCAGCCTTAGAAGAGTTGGTTACAATCTTCCTTGATAGGCTGCAGTCTGTTCTTGTGCTTGAGTGTAGACACACGGATGGAAATACTGTCGGGATTGACATTCGTCGGCCATCTCAGAAGTGCTTCTTCTTTTCCTTTCGGCTGTTCCCTTTCAGGGGTCGCCACAGCGAATCACGTGCGTCCATCTAACCCTGTCGTCTGCATCCGCTTCACTCATACCAACTAACTTCATGTCCTCCCTTGCTACATCCATAAATCTCCGCTTTGGTCTTCCTCTAGACCTCCTGCCTGGCAGCTCCAACCTATGTATCCATTAAAAGATATATTCACAAGCCATCTCAGAAGTGCATCACCTGTATGATAAAGGATTACGCGTCACCTTGACGAGGTCAGGGGAGGCATGAGGCATTTGGAGAATGTGTGTATTGATCCCACTACTTCTTGCATACAAAGATAGTGCTTTACCATTTAAGCTAATTCCCTTGCAAAGGTACTTGGATATTAAATTCAGAGAGGAGATATTCTAGGTGTTCTCATTAAACCCTGCGAGGTGACCTAGAAATCCTGTAGGTCTGTCTTTGCTGATCAAAGTCTCGTCGCCCTTCCTTGCTTAATTGACGAGGTGGCCGAGTGGTTAAGGCGATGGACTGCTAATCCATTGTGCTCTGCACGCGTGGGTTCGAATCCCATCCTCGTCGCATGTCAGATTAAAGTGTTTTTAGACAAACACAGATAAAACCTTCTGCTGGACTTACAACATCCAATGGTAAACCAAATACTGTTTTGTGCAGAGAACTCGAGTGTGACAGTTGATGCAGAAATCAGACTGTTGACATGTGAGTGCAGGTGATTAAGCCCACTGGACAAGCAGCTTTGGAAGAGCTTCCTTGATAGGCTGCAGATAGGCTGTATAATAAGGTGTGTATTCCAAGCTGCTCTGCCCACCGGGGCTACAAAACATTTGGTTCAGGTGTCACATTAATGTCGTCTAGTGAACAGGACACCACAGATACAAGGCCTGTGGAGACACATGCAGGCAGAGTCCCCCACAAAACTGCTACTCACTGGATATGTTCTCTTTTCCAACCATCCTCTGTTAACCCTAAATATGGTAGTGTGTAAAAGTTCCAGGAAATCAGCAATTTCTGAAATGGCTGTTCGCCCCCACTGATACTCGGTTGGAACTTCAGCAGAACGTTTTGACTGTGTGTACAAGCTTAAATGCATTGACTGGCTGCCATGTGTTTAGCTGATCAGACGGCAAACTGGTCGCCTTTTTAGCTGTACTCCTGACAGGCAATTTCCCATTCTAAATGATTGTGATCTGCACATGTGGGATACGGAGGCTGAAACTTTTTAACAGTTTCATCCATTTATGGGAAAAAGGAAATCAAAGGATTGTGGAGAATGTGGGCATCGATCCCACTACCTCTTGCATGCTAAGCTAGCGCTCTACCTTTTGATATAATTCCGCTGCAAGCTTTTGTTCCTCCCTGTGTTCACAGGGCAGAATTTGCAAACGTACCGGACAAACTCTCAATATCTACCCCTTATGTCCTCTGTGTTTGTAGATTGTGGAGCCCGAATACTTGACAGTCACGGGCCTTATTGACAAGGCCAGAAGCAGTCGGAGGGAACAAACAGTTGGTGTGGCATGAGGTTTTGGTGCTAATGGAGTGCACCTATTGGCCAAAGAGAATCTCCAAAGTGTTTAATTGCAGCCTTAGAAGAGTTGGTTACAATCTTCCTTGATAGGCTGCAGTCTGTTCTTGTGCTTGAGTGTAGACACACGGATGGAAATACTGTCGGTATTGACATTCGTCGGCCATCTCAGAAGTGCTTCTTCTTTTCCTTTCGGCTGTTCCCTTTCAGGGGTCGCCACAGCGAATCACGTGCGTCCATCTAACCCTGTCGTCTGCATCCGCTTCACTCATACCAACTAACTTCATGTCCTCCCTTGCTACATCCATAAATCTCCGCTTTGGTCTTCCTCTAGACCTCCTGCCTGGCAGCTCCAACCTATGTATCCATTAAAAGATATATTCACAAGCCATCTCAGAAGTGCATCGCCTGTATGATAAAGGATTGCGCGTCAGCTTGACGAGGTCAGGGGAGGCATGAGGCATTTGGAGAATGTGGGTATTGATCCCACTACTTCTTGCATACAAAGATAGTGCTTTACCATTTAAGCTTATTCCCTTGCAAAGGTACTTGGATATTAAATTCAGAGAGGAGATATTCTAGGTGTTCTTATTAAGCCTTGCGAGGTGACCTAGAAATCCTGTAGGTCTGTCTTTGCTGATCAAAGTCGCGTCGCCCTTCCTTGCTTAATTGACGAGGTGGCCGAGTGGTTAAGGCGATGGACTGCTAATCCATTGTGCTCTGCACGCGTGGGTTCGAATCCCATTCTCGTCGCATGTCAGATTAAAGTGTTTTTAGACAAACACAGATAAAACCTTCTGCTGGACTTACAACATCCAATGGTAAACCAAATACTGTTTTGTGCAGAGAACTCGAGTGTGACAGTTGATGCAGAAATCAGACTGTTGACATGTGAGTGCAGGTGATTAAGCCCACTGGACAAGCAGCTTTGGAAGAGCTTCCTTGATAGGCTGCAGATAGGCTGTATAATAAGGTGTGTATTCCAAGCTGCTCTGCCCACCGGGGCTACAAAACATTTGGTTCAGGTGTCACATTAATGTCGTCTAGTGAACAGGAAACCACAGATACAAGGCCTGTAGAGACACATGCAGGCAGAGTCCCCCACAAAACTGCTACTCACTCGATATGTTCTCTTTTCCAACCATTCTCTGTTAACCCTAAATATGGTAGTGTGTAAAAGTTCCAGGAAATCAGCAATTTCTGAAATGGCTGTTCGCCCCCACTGATACTCGGTTGGAACTTCAGCAGAACGTTTTGACTGTGTGTACAAGCCTAAATGCATTGACTGGCTGCCATGTGTTTAGCTGATCAGACGGCAAACTGGTCGCCTTTTTAGCTGTACTGCTGACAGGCAATTTCCCATTCTAGTTGATTGTGATCTGCACATGTGGGATATGGAGGCTGAAAATTTTTAACAGTTTCATCCATTTATGGGAAAAAGGAAATCAAAGGATTGTGGAGAATGTTGGCATCGATCCCACTACCTCTTGCATGCTAAGCAAGCGCTCTACCATTTGAGCTAATTCCCCTGCAAGCTTTTTTTCCTCCCTGTGTTCACAGGGCAGAATTTGCAAACGTACCGGACAAACTCTCAATATCTACCCCTTATGTCCTCTGTGTTTGTAGATTGTGGAGCCCGAATACTTGACAGTCACGGGCCTTGTTGACAAGGCCAGAAGCAGTCGGAGGGAACAAACAGTTGGTGTGGCATGAGGATTTGGTGCTAATGGAGTGCACCTTTTTGCCAAAGAGAATCTCCAAAGTGTTTAATTGCAGCCTTAGAAGAGTTGGTTACAATCTTCCTTGATAGGCTGCAGTCTGTTCTTGTGCTTGAGTGTAGACACACGGATGGAAATACTGTCGGGATTGACATTCGTCGGCCATCTCAGAAGTGCTTCTTCTTTTCCTTTCGGCTGTTCCCTTTCAGGGGTCGCCACAGCGAATCACGTGCGTCCATCTAACCCTGTCGTCTGCATCCGCTTCACTCATACCAACTAACTTCATGTCCTCCCTTGCTACATCCATAAATCTCCGCTTTGGTCTTCCTCTAGACCTCCTGCCTGGCAGCTCCAACCTATGTATCCATTAAAAGATATATTCACAAGCCATCTCAGAAGTGCATCACCTGTATGATAAAGGATTACGCGTCACCTTGACGAGGTCAGGGGAGGCATGAGGCATTTGGAGAATGTGTGTATTGATCCCACTACTTCTTGCATACAAAGATAGTGCTTTACCATTTAAGCTAATTCCCTTGCAAAGGTACTTGGATATTAAATTCAGAGAGGAGATATTCTAGGTGTTCTCATTAAACCCTGCGAGGTGACCTAGAAATCCTGTAGGTCTGTCTTTGCTGATCAAAGTCTCGTCGCCCTTCCTTGCTTAATTGACGAGGTGGCCGAGTGGTTAAGGCGATGGACTGTTAATCCATTGTGCTCTGCACGCGAATGTTCGAATCCCATCCTCGTCGCATGTCAGATTAAAGTGTTTTGAGACAAACACAGATAAAACCTTCTGCTGGACTTACAACATCCAATGGTAAACCAAATACTGTTTTGTGCAGAGAACTCGAGTGTGACAGTTGATGCAGAAACCAGACTGTTGACATGTGAGTGCAGGTGATTAAGCCCACTGGACAAGCAGCTTTGGAAGAGCTTCCTTGATAGGCTGCAGATAGGCTGTATAATAAGGTGTGTATTCCATGCTGCTCTGCCCACCGGGGCTACAAAACATTTGGTTCAGGTGTCACATTAATGTCGTCTAGTGAACAGGACACCACAGATACAAGGCCTGTGGAGACACATGCAGGCAGAGTCCCCCACAAAACTGCTACTCACTCGATATGTTCTCTTTTCCAACCATCCTCTGTTAACCCTAAATATGGTAGTGTGTAAAAGTTCCAGGAAATCAGCAATTTCTGAAATGGCTGTTCGCCCCCACTGATACTCGGTTGGAACTTCAGCAGAACGTTTTGACTGTGTGTACAAGCTTAAATGCATTGACTGGCTGCCATGTGTTTAGCTGATCAGACGGCAAACTGGTCGCCTTTTTAGCTGTACTCCTGACAGGCAATTTCCCATTCTAAATGATTGTGATCTGCACATGTGGGATACGGAGGCTGAAACTTTTTAACAGTTTCATCCATTTATGGGAAAAAGGAAATCAAAGGATTGTGGAGAATGTGGGCATCGATCCCACTACCTCTTGCATGCTAAGCTAGCGCTCTACCTTTTGATATAATTCCGCTGCAAGCTTTTGTTCCTCCCTGTGTTCACAGGGCAGAATTTGCAAACGTACCGGACAAACTCTCAATATCCACCCCTTATGTCCTCTGTGTTTGTAGATTGTGGAGCCCGAATACGTGACAGTCACGGACCTTGTTGACAAGGCCAGAAGCAGTCGGAGGGAACAAACAGTTGGTGTGGCATGAGGATTTGGTGCTAATGGAGTGCACCTTTTTGCCAAAGAGAATCTCCAAAGTGTTTAATTGCAGCCTTAGAAGAGTTGGCTACAATCTTCCTTGATAGGCTGCAGTCTGTTCTTGTGCTTGAGTGTAGACACACGGATGGAAATACTGTCAGGATTGACATTCGTCGGCCATCTCAGAAGTGCTTCTTTTTTCCTTTCGGCTGTTCCCTTTCAGGGATCGCCACAGCGAATCACGTGCCTCCATCTAACCCTGTCCTCTGCATCCTCTTCACTCATACCAACTAACTTCATGTCCTCCCTTACTACATCCATAAATCTCCGCTTTGGTCTTCCTCTAGACCTCCTGCCTGGCAGCTCCAACCTATGTATCCATCTAAAGATATATTCACAAGCCATCTCAGATGTGCATCACCTGTATGATAAAGGATTGCGCGTCACCTTGACGAGGTCAGGGGAGGCATGAGGCATTTGGAGAATGTGTGTATTGATCCCACTACTTCTTGCATACAAAGCTAGTGCTTTACCATTTAAGCTAATTCCCTTGCAAAGGTACTTGGATATTAAATTCAGAGAGGAGATATTCTAGGTGTTCTTATTAAACCCTGCGAGGTGACCTAGCAATCCTGTAGGTCTGTCTTTGCTGATCAAAGTCTCGTCGCCCTTCCGTGCTTAATTGACGAGGTGGCCGAGTGGTTAAGGCGATGGACTGCTAATCCATTGTGCTCTGCACGTGTGGGTTTGAAGCCCATCCTTGTCGCATGTCAGATTAAAGTGTTTTTAGACAAACACAGATAAAACCTTCTGCTGGACTTACAACATCCAATGGTAAACCAAATACTGTTTTGTGCAGAGAACTCGAGTGTGACAGTTGATGCAGAAATCAGACTGTTGACATATGAGTGCAGGTGATTAAGCCCACTGGACAAGCAGCTTTGGAAGAGCTTCCTTGATAGGCTGCAGATAGGCTGTATAATAAGGTGTGTATTCCAAGCTGCTCTGCCCACCGGGGCTACAAAAAATTTGGTTCAGGTGTCACATTAATGTCGTCTAGTGAACAGGACACCACAGATACAAGGCCTGTAGAGACACATGCAGGCAGAGTCCCCCACAAAACTGCTACTCAATGGATATGTTCTCTTTTCCAACCATTCTCTGTTAACCCTGAATATGGTAGTGTGTAAAAGTTCCAGGAAATCAGCAATTTCTGAAATGGCTGATCGCCCCCACTGATACTCGGTTGGAACTTCAGCAGAACGTTTTGACTGTGTGTACAAGCCTAAATGCATTGACTGGCTGCCATGTGTTTAGCTGATCAGACGGCAAACTGGTCGCCTTTTTAGCTGTACTGCTGACAGGCAATTTCCCATTCTAATTGATTGTGATCTGCACATGTGGGATATGGAGGCTGAAACTTTTTAACAGTTTCATCCATTTATGGGAAAAAGGAAATCAAAGGATTGTGGAGAATGTGGGCATCGATCCCACTACCTCTTACATGCTAAGCAAGCGCTCTACCATTTGAGCTAATTCCCCTGCAAGCTTTTTTTCCTCCCTGTGTTCACAGCGTACCGGACAAACTCTCAATATCCACCCCTTATGTCCTCTGTGTTTGTAGATTGTGGAGCCCGAATACGTGACAGTCACGGACCTTGTTGACAAGGCCAGAAGCAGTCGGAGGGAACAAACAGTTGGTGTGGCATGAGGATTTGGTGCTAATGGAGTGCACCTTTTTGCCAAAGAGAATCTCCAAAGTGTTTAATTGCAGCCTTAGAAGAGTTGGCTACAATCTTCCTTGATAGGCTGCAGTCTGTTCTTGTGCTTGAGTGTAGACACACGGATGGAAATACTGTCAGGATTGACATTCGTCGGCCATCTCAGAAGTGCTTCTTTTTTTCCTTTCGGCTGTTCCCTTTCAGGGATCGCCACAGCGAATCATGTGCCTCCATCTAACCCTGTCCTCTGCATCCTCTTCACTCATACCAACTAACTTCATGTCCTCCCTTACTACATCCATAAATCTCCGCTTTGGTCTTCCTCTAGACCTCCTGCCTGGCAGCTCCAACCTATGTATCCATCTAAAGATATATTCACAAGCCATCTCAGATGTGCATCACCTGTATGATAAAGGATTGCGCGTCACCTTGACGAGGTCAGGGGAGGCATGAGGCATTTGGAGAATGTGTGTATTGATCCCACTACTTCTTGCATACAAAGCTAGTGCTTTACCATTTAAGCTAATTCCCTTGCAAAGGTACTTGGATATTAAATTCAGAGAGGAGATATTCTAGGTGTTCTTATTAAACCCTGCGAGGTGACCTAGCAATCCTGTAGGTCTGTCTTTGCTGATCAAAGTCTCGTCGCCCTTCCTTGCTTAGTTGACGAGGTGGCCGAGTGGTTAAGGCGATGGACTGCTAATCTATTGTGCTCTGCATGCGTGGGTTTGAATCCCATCCTTGTCGCATGTCAGATTAAAGTGTTTTTAGACAAACAAAGATAAAACCTTCTGCTGGACTTACAACATCCAATGGTAAACCAAATACTGTTTTGTGCAGAGAACTCGAGTGTGACAGTTGATGCAGAAATCAGACTGTTGACATATGAGTGCAGGTGATTAAGCCCACTGGACAAGCAGCTTTGGAAGAGCTTCCTTGATAGGCTGCAGATAGGCTGTATAATAAGGTGTGTATTCCAAGCTGCTCTGCCCACCGGGGCTACAAAAAATTTGGTTCAGGTGTCACATTAATGTCGTCTAGTGAACAGGACACCACAGATACAAGGCCTGTAGAGACACATGCAGGCAGAGTCCCCTACAAAACTGCTACTCACTGGATATGTTCTCTTTTCCAACCATTCTCTGTTAACCCTGAATATGGTAGTGTGTAAAAGTTCCAGGAAATCAGCAATTTCTGAAATGGCTGATCGCCCCCACTGATACTCGGTTGGAACTTCAGCAGAACGTTTTGACTGTGTGTACAAGCCTAAATGCATGGACTGGCTGACATGTGTTTAGCTGATCAGACGGCAAACTGGTCGCCTTTTTAGCTGTACTGCTGACAGGCAATTTCCCATTCTAATTGATTGTGATCTGCACATGTGGGATATGGAGGCTGAAACTTTTTAACAGTTTCATCCATTTATGGGAAAAAGGAAATCAAAGGATTGTGGAGAATGTGGGCATCGATCCCACTACCTCTTACATGCTAAGCAAGCGCTCTACCATTTGAGCTAATTCCCCTGCAAGCTTTTTTTCCTCCCTGTGTTCACAGCGTACCGGACAAACTCTCAATATCCACCCCTTATGTCCTCTGTGTTTGTAGATTGTGGAGCCCGAATACTTGACAGTCACGGGCCTTGTTGACAAGGCCAGAAGCAGTCGGAGGGAACAAACAGTTGGTGTGGCATGAGGTTTTGGTGCTAATGGAGTGCACCTTTTGGCCAAAGAGAATCTCCAAAGTGTTTAATTGCAGCCTTAGAAGAGTTGGCTACAATCTTCCTTGATAGGCCGCAGTCTGTTCTTGTGCTTGAGTGTAGACACACGGATGGAAATTCTGTCAGGATTGACATTCGTCGGCCATCTCAGAAGTGCTTCTTCTTTTCCTTTCGGCTGTTCCCTTTCAGGGGTCGCCACAGCGAATCATGTGCCTCCATCTAACCCTGTCCTCTGCATCCTCTTCACTCATACCAACTAACTTCATGTCCTCCCTTACTACATCCATAAATCTCCGCTTTGGTCTTCCTCTAGACCTCCTGCCTGGCAGCTCCAACCTATGTATCCATCTAAAGATATATTCACAAGCCATCTCAGATGTGCATCACCTGTATGATAAAGGATTGCGCGTCACCTTGACGAGGTCAGGGGAGGCATGAGGCATTTGGAGAATGTGTATATTGATCCCACTACTTCTTGCATACAAAGCTAGTGCTTTACCATTTAAGCTAATTCCCTTGCAAAGGTACTTGGATATTAAATTCAGAGAGGAGATATTCTAGGTGTTCTTATTAAACCCTGCGAGGTGACCTAGCAATCCTGTAGGTCTGTCTTTGCTGATCAAAGTCTCGTCGCCCTTCCTTGCTTAGTTGACAAGGTGGCCGAGTGGTTAAGGCGATGGACTGCTAATCTATTGTTCTCTGCACGCGTGGGTTTGAATCCCATCCTCGTCGCATGTCAGATTAAAGTGTTTTTAGACAAACAAAGATAAAACCTTCTGCTGGACTTACAACATCCAATGGTAAACCAAATACTGTTTTGTGCAGAGAACTCGAGTGTGACAGTTGATGCAGAAATCAGACTGTTGACATATGAGTGCAGGTGATTAAGCCCACTGGACAAGCAGCTTTGGAAGAGCTTCCTTGATAGGCTGCAGATAGGCTGTATAATAAGGTGTGTATTCCAAGCTGCTCTGCCCACCGGGGCTACAAAAAATTTGGTTCAGGTGTCACATTAATGTCGTCTAGTGAACAGGACACCACAGATACAAGGCCTGTAGAGACACATGCAGGCAGAGTCCCCCACAAAACTGCTACTCACTGGATATGTTCTCTTTTCCAACCATTCTCTGTTAACCCTGAATATGGTAGTGTGTAAAAGTTCCAGGAAATCAGCAATTTCTGAAATGGCTGATCGCCCCCACTGATACTCGGTTGGAACTTCAGCAGAACGTTTTGACTGTGTGTACAAGCCTAAATGCATGGACTGGCTGACATGTGTTTAGCTGATCAGACGGCAAACTGGTCGCCTTTTTAGCTGTACTGCTGACAGGCAATTTCCCATTCTAATTGATTGTGATCTGCACATGTGGGATATGGAGGCTGAAACTTTTTAACAGTTTCATCCATTTATGGGAAAAAGGAAATCAAAGGATTGTGGAGAATGTGGGCATCGATCCCACTACCTCTTACATGCTAAGCAAGCACTCTACCATTTGAGCTAATTCCCCTGCAAGCTTTTTTTCCTCCCTGTGTTCACAGCGTACCGGACAAACTCTCAATATCCACCCCTTATGTCCTCTGTGTTTGTAGATTGTGGAGCCCGAATACTTGACAGTCACGGGCCTTGTTGACAAGGCCAGAAGCAGTCGGAGGGAACAAACAGTTGGTGTGGCATGAGGTTTTGGTGCTAATGGAGTGCACCTTTTGGCCAAAGAGAATCTCCAAAGTGTTTAATTGCAGCCTTAGAAGAGTTGGCTACAATCTTCCTTGATAGGCCGCAGTCTGTTCTTGTGCTTGAGTGTAGACACACGGATGGAAATTCTGTCAGGATTGACATTCGTCGGCCATCTCAGAAGTGCTTCTTCTTTTCCTTTCGGCTGTTCCCTTTCAGGGGTCGCCACAGCGAATCATGTGCCTCCATCTAACCCTGTCCTCTGCATCCTCTTCACTCATACCAACTAACTTCATGTCCTCCCTTACTACATCCATAAATCTCCGCTTTGGTCTTCCTCTAGACCTCCTGCCTGGCAGCTCCAACCTATGTATCCATCTAAAGATATATTCACAAGCCATCTCAGAAGTGCATCGCCTGTATGATAAAGGATTGCGCGTCACCTTGACGAGGTCAGGGTAGGCATGAGGCATTTGGAGAATGTGGGTATTGATCCCACTACTTCTTGCATACAAAGCTAGTGCTTTACCATTTAAGCTAATTCCCTTGCAAAGGTACTTGGATATTAAATTCAGAGAGGAGATATTCTAGGTGTTCTTATTAAACCCTGCGAGGTGACCTAGAAATCCTGTAGGTCTGTCTTTGCTGATCAAAGTCTCGTCGCCCTTCCTTGCTTAATTGACGAGGTGGCCGAGTGGTTAAGGCGATGGACTGCTAATCCATTGTGCTCTGCACGCATGGGTTGGAATCCCATCCTCGTCGCATGTCAGATTAAAGTGGTTTTAGACAAACACAGATAAAACCTTCTGCTGGACTTACAACATCCAATGGTAAACCAAATACTGTTTTGTGCAGAGAACTCGAGTGTGACAGTTGATGCAGAAATCAGACTGTTGACATGTGAGTGCAGGTGATTAAGCTCACTGGACAAGCAGCTTTGGAAGAGCTTCCTTGATAGGCTGCAGATAGGCTGTATAATAAGGTGTGTATTCCATGCTGCTCTGCCCACCGGGGCTACAAAACATTTGGTTCAGGTGTCACATTAATGTCGTCTAGTGAACAGGACACCACAGATACAAGGCCTGTGGAGACACATGCAGGCAGGGTCCCACACAAAACTGCTACTCAGTGGATATGTTCTCTTTTCCAAACATTCTCTGTTAAACCTAAATTTGGTAGTGTGTAAAAGTTCCAGGAAATCAGCAATTTCTGAAATGGCTGATCGCCCCCACTGATACTCGATTGGAACTTCAGCAGAACGTTTTGACTGTGTGTACAAGCCTAAATGCATTGACTGGCTGCCATGTGTTTAGCTGATCAGACAGCAAACTGGTCGCCTTTTTAGCTGTACTGCTGACAGGCAATTTCCCATTCTAATTGATTGTGATCTGCACATGTGGGATATGGAGGCTGAAACTTTTTAACAGTTTCATCCATTTATGGGAAAAATGAAATCAAACGTTTGTGGAGAATGTGGGCATCAATCCCACTACCTCTTGCATGCTAAGCAAGCACTCTACTATCTGAGCTAATTCCCCTGCAAGCTTTTTTTCCTCCCTGTGTTCACAGGGCAGAATTTGCAAACGTACCGGACAAACTCTCAATATCCACCCCTTATGTCCTCTGTGTTTGTAGATTGTGGAGCCCGAATACTTGACAGTCACGGGCCTTGTTGACAAGGCCAGAAGCAGTCGGAGGGAACAAACAGTTGGTGTGGCATGAGGTTTTGGTGCTAATGGAGTGCACCTTTTGGCCAAAGAGAATCTCCAAAGTGTTTAATTGCAGCCTTAGAAGAGTTGGCTACAATCTTCCTTGATAGGCCGCAGTCTGTTCTTGTGCTTGAGTGTAGACACACGGATGGAAATTCTGTCAGGATTGACATTCGTCGGCCATCTCAGAAGTGCTTCTTCTTTTCCTTTCGGCTGTTCCCTTTCAGGGGTCGCCACAGCGAATCATGTGCCTCCATCTAACCCTGTCCTCTGCATCCTCTTCACTCATACCAACTAACTTCATGTCCTCCCTTACTACATCCATAAATCTCCGCTTTGGTCTTCCTCTAGACCTCCTGCCTTACAGCTCCAACCTATGTATCCATCTAAAGATATATTCACAAGCCATCTCAGAAGTGCATCGCCTGTATGATAAAGGATTGCGCGTCACCTTGACGAGGTCAGGGGAGGCATGAGGCATTTGGAGAATGTGGGTATTGATCCCAGTACTTCTTGCATACAAAGCTAGTGCTTTACCATTTAAGCTAATTCCCTTGCAAAGGTACTTGGATATTAAATTCAGAGAGGAGATATTCTACGTGTTCTTAATAAACCCTGCGAGGTGACCTAGAAATCCTTTAGGTCTGTCTTTGCTGATCAAAGTCTCGTCGCCCTTCCTTGCTTAATTGACGAGGTGGCCGAGTGGTTAAGGCGATGGACTGCTAATCCATTGTGCTCTGCACGCGTGGGTGCGAATCCCATCCTCTTCGCATGTCAGATTAAAGTGTTTTTAGACAAACACAGATAAAACCTTCTGCTGGACTTACAACATCCAATGGTAAACCAAATACTGTTTTGTGCAAAGAACTCGAGTGTGACAGTTGATGCAGAAATCAGACTGTTGACATGTGAGTGCAGGTTATTAAGCCCACTGGACAAGCAGCTTTGGAAGAGCTTCCTTGATAGGCTGCAGATAGGCTGTATAATAAGGTGTGTATTCCATGCTGCTCTGCCCACCGGGGCTACAAAACATTTGGTTCAGGTGTCACATTAATGTCGTCTAGTGAACAGGACACCACAGATACAAGGCCTGTGGAGACACATGCAGGCAGAGTCCCCCACAAAACTGCTACTCACTGGATATGTTCTCTTTTCCAACCATTCTCTGTTAACCCTAAATATGGTAGTGTGTAAAAGTTCCAGGAAATCAACAATTTCTGAAATGGTTGTTCGCCCCCACTGATACTCGGTTGGAACTTCAGCAGAACGTTTTGACTGTGTGTACAAACCTAAATGCATTGACTGGCTGCCATGTGTTTAGCTGATCAGACGGCAAACTGGTCGCCTTTTTAGCTGTACTGCTGACAGGCAATTTCCCATTCTAATTGATTGTGATCTGCACATGTGGGATATGGAGGCTGAAACTTTTTAACAGTTTCATCCATTTATGGAAAAAGGAAATCAAACGATTGTGGAGAATGTGGGCATCAATCCCACTACCTCTTGCATGCTAAGCAAGTGCTCTACCATCTGAGCTAATTCCCCTGCAAGCTTTTTTTCCTCCCTGTGTTCACAGGGCAGAATTTGCAAACGTACCGGACAAACTCTCAATATCCACCCCTTATGTCCTCTGTGTTTGTAGATTGTGGAGCCCGAATACGTGACAGTCACGGACCTTGTTGACAAGGCCAGAAGCAGTCGGAGGGAACAAACAGTTGGTGTGGCATGAGGATTTGGTGCTAATGGAGTGCACCTTTTTGCCAAAGAGAATCTCCAAAGTGTTTAATTGCAGCCTTAGAAGAGTTGGCTACAATCTTCCTTGATAGGCTGCAGTCTGTTCTTGTGCTTGAGTGTAGACACACGGATGGAAATACTGTCAGGATTGACATTCGTCGGCCATCTCAGAAGTGCTTCTTTTTTTCCTTTCGGCTGTTCCCTTTCAGGGATCGCCACAGCGAATCATGTGCCTCCATCTAACCCTGTCCTCTGCATCCTCTTCACTCATACCAACTAACTTCATGTCCTCCCTTACTACATCCATAAATCTCCGCTTTGGTCTTCCTCTAGACCTCCTGCCTGGCAGCTCCAACCTATGTATCCATCTAAAGATATATTCACAAGCCATCTCAGATGTGCATCACCTGTATGATAAAGGATTGCGCGTCACCTTGACGAGGTCAGGGGAGGCATGAGGCATTTGGAGAATGTGTGTATTGATCCCACTACTTCTTGCATACAAAGCTAGTGCTTTACCATTTAAGCTAATTCCCTTGCAAAGGTACTTGGATATTAAATTCAGAGAGGAGATATTCTAGGTGTTCTTATTAAACCCTGCGAGGTGACCTAGCAATCCTGTAGGTCTGTCTTTGCTGATCAAAGTCTCGTCGCCCTTCCTTGCTTAATTGACGAGGTGGCCGAGTGGTTAAGGCGATGGACTGCTAATCTATTGTGCTCTGCACGCGTGGGTTTGAAGCCCATCCTCGTCGCATGTCAGATTAAAGTGTTTTTAGACAAACACAGATAAAACCTTCTGCTGGACTTACAACATCCAATGGTAAACCAAATACTGTTTTGTGCAGAGAACTCGAGTGTGACAGTTGATGCAGAAATCAGACTGTTGACATACGAGTGCAGGTGATTAAGCCCACTGGACAAGCAGCTTTGGAAGAGCTTCCTTGATAGGCTGCAGATAGGCTGTATAATAAGGTGTGTATTCCAAGCTGCTCTGCCCACCGGGGCTACAAAAAATTTGGTTCAGGTGTCACATTAATGTCGTCTAGTGAACAGGACACCACAGATACAAGGCCTGTAGAGACACATGCAGGCAGAGTCCCCCACAAAACTGCTACTCACTGGATATGTTCTCTTTTCCAACCATTCTCTGTTAACCCTGAATATGGTAGTGTGTAAAAGTTCCAGGAAATCAGCAATTTCTGAAATGGCTGATCGCCCCCACTGATACTCGGTTGGAACTTCAGCAGAACGTTTTGACTGTGTGTACAAGCCTAAATGCATTGACTGGCTGCCATGTGTTTAGCTGATCAGACGGCAAACTGGTCGCCTTTTTAGCTGTACTGCTGACAGGCAATTTCCCATTCTAATTGATTGTGATCTGCACATGTGGGATATGGAGGCTGAAACTTTTTAACAGTTTCATCCATTTATGGGGAAAAAGGAAATCAAAGGATTGTGGAGAATGTGGGCATCGATCCCACTACCTCTTACATGCTAAGCAAGCGCTCTACCATTTGAGCTAATTCCCCTGCAAGCTTTTTTTCCTCCCTGTGTTCACAGCGTACCGGACAAACTCTCAATATCCACCCCTTATGTCCTCTGTGTTTGTAGATTGTGGAGCCCGAATACGTGACAGTCACGGACCTTGTTGACAAGGCCAGAAGCAGTCGGAGGGAACAAACAGTTGGTGTGGCATGAGGATTTGGTGCTAATGGAGTGCACCTTTTTGCCAAAGAGAATCTCCAAAGTGTTTAATTGCAGCCTTAGAAGAGTTGGCTACAATCTTCCTTGATAGGCTGCAGTCTGTTCTTGTGCTTGAGTGTAGACACACGGATGGAAATACTGTCAGGATTGACATTCGTCGGCCATTTCAGAAGTGCTTCTTTTTTTCCTTTCGGCTGTTCCCTTTCAGGGATCGCCACAGCGAATCATGTGCCTCCATCTAACCCTGTCCTCTGCATCCTCTTCACTCATACCAACTAACTTCATGTCCTCCCTTACTACATCCATAAATCTCCGCTTTGGTCTTCCTCTAGACCTCCTGCCTGGCAGCTCCAACCTATGTATCCATCTAAAGATATATTCACAAGCCATCTCAGATGTGCATCACCTGTATGATAAAGGATTGCGCGTCACCTTGACGAGGTCAGGGGAGGCATGAGGCATTTGGAGAATGTGTGTATTGATCCCACTACTTCTTGCATACAAAGCTAGTGCTTTACCATTTAAGCTAATTCCCTTGCAAAGGTACTTGGATATTAAATTCAGAGAGGAGATATTCTAGGTGTTCTTATTAAACCCTGCGAGGTGACCTAGCAATCCTGTAGGTCTGTCTTTGCTGATCAAAGTCTCGTCGCCCTTCCTTGCTTAGTTGACGAGGTGGCCGAGTGGTTAAGGCGATGGACTGCTAATCTATTGTGCTCTGCACGCGTGGGTTTGAAGCCCATCCTTGTCGCATGTCAGATTAAAGTGTTTTTAGACAAACACAGATAAAACCTTCTGCTGGACTTACAACATCCAATGGTAAACCAAATACTGTTTTGTGCAGAGAACTCGAGTGTGACAGTTGATGCAGAAATCAGACTGTTGACATATGAGTGCAGGTGATTAAGCCCACTGGACAAGCAGCTTTGGAAGAGCTTCCTTGATAGGCTGCAGATAGGCTGTATAATAAGGTGTGTATTCCAAGCTGCTCTGCCCACCGGGGCTACAAAAAATTTGGTTCAGGTGTCACATTAATGTCGTCTAGTGAACAGGACACCACAGATACAAGGCCTGTAGAGACACATGCAGGCAGAGTCCCCCACAAAACTGCTACTCACTGGATGTGTTCTCTTTTCCAACCATTCTCTGTTAACCCTGAATATGGTAGTGTGTAAAAGTTCCAGGAAATCAGCAATTTCTGAAATGGCTGATCGCCCCCACTGATACTCGGTTGGAACTTCAGCAGAACGTTTTGACTGTGTGTACAAGCCTAAATGCATTGACTGGCTGCCATGTGTTTAGCTGATCAGACAGCAAACTGGTCGCCTTTTTAGCTGTACTGCTGACAGGCAATTTCCCATTCTAATTGATTGTGATCTGCACATGTGGGATATGGAGGCTGAAACTTTTTAACAGTTTCATCCATTTATGGGAAAAAGGAAATCAAAGGATTGTGGAGAATGTGGGCATCGATCCCACTACCTCTTACATGCTAAGCAAGCGCTCTACCATTTGAGCTAATTCCCCTGCAAGCTTTTTTTCCTCCCTGTGTTCACAGCGTACCGGACAAACTCTCAATATCCACCCCTTATGTCCTCTGTGTTTGTAGATTGTGGAGCCCGAATACGTGACAGTCACGGACCTTGTTGACAAGGCCAGAAGCAGTCGGAGGGAACAAACAGTTGGTGTGGCATGAGGATTTGGTGCTAATGGAGTGCACCTTTTTGCCAAAGAGAATCTCCAAAGTGTTTAATTGCAGCCTTAGAAGAGTTGGCTACAATCTTCCTTGATAGGCTGCAGTCTGTTCTTGTGCTTGAGTGTAGACACACGGATGGAAATACTGTCAGGATTGACATTCGTCGGCCATCTCAGAAGTGCTTCTTTTTTTCCTTTCGGCTGTTCCCTTTCAGGGATCGCCACAGCGAATCATGTGCCTCCATCTAACCCTGTCCTCTGCATCCTCTTCACTCATACCAACTAACTTCATGTCCTCCCTTACTACATCCATAAATCTCCGCTTTGGTCTTCCTCTAGACCTCCTGCCTGGCAGCTCCAACCTATGTATCCATCTAAAGATATATTCACAAGCCATCTCAGATGTGCATCACCTGTATGATAAAGGATTGCGCGTCACCTTGACGAGGTCAGGGGAGGCATGAGGCATTTGGAGAATGTGTGTATTGATCCCACTACTTCTTGCATACAAAGCTAGTGCTTTACCATTTAAGCTAATTCCCTTGCAAAGGTACTTGGATATTAAATTCAGAGAGGAGATATTCTAGGTGTTCTTATTAAACCCTGCGAGGTGACCTAGCAATCCTGTAGGTCTGTCTTTGCTGATCAAAGTCTCGTCGCCCTTCCTTGCTTAGTTGACGAGGTGGCCGAGTGGTTAAGGCGATGGACTGCTAATCTATTGTGCTCTGCACGCGTGGGTTTGAATCCCATCCTTGTAGCATGTCAGATTAAAGTGTTTTTAGACAAACAAAGATAAAACCTTCTGCTGGACTTACAACATCCAATGGTAAACCAAATACTGTTTTGTGCAGAGAACTCGAGTGTGACAGTTGATGCAGAAATCAGACTGTTGACATATGAGTGCAGGTGATTAAGCCCACTGGACAAGCAGCTTTGGAAGAGCTTCCTTGATAGGCTGCAGATAGGCTGTATAATAAGGTGTGTATTCCAAGCTGCTCTGCCCACCGGGGCTACAAAAAATTTGGTTCAGGTGTCACATTAATGTCGTCTAGTGAACAGGACACCACAGATACAAGGCCTGTAGAGACACATGCAGGCAGAGTCCCCTACAAAACTGCTACTCACTGGATATGTTCTCTTTTCCAACCATTCTCTGTTAACCCTGAATATGGTAGTGTGTAAAAGTTCCAGGAAATCAGCAATTTCTGAAATGGCTGATCGCCCCCACTGATACTCGGTTGGAACTTCAGCAGAACGTTTTGACTGTGTGTACAAGCCTAAATGCATGGACTGGCTGACATGTGTTTAGCTGATCAGACGGCAAACTGGTCGCCTTTTTAGCTGTACTGCTGACAGGCAATTTCCCATTCTAATTGATTGTGATCTGCACATGTGGGATATGGAGGCTGAAACTTTTTAACAGTTTCATCCATTTATGGGAAAAAGGAAATCAAAGGATTGTGGAGAATGTGGGCATCAATCCCACTACCTCTTACATGCTAAGCAAGCGCTCTACCATTTGAGCTAATTCCCCTGCAAGCTTTTTTTCCTCCCTGTGTTCACAGCGTACCGGACAAACTCTCAATATCCACCCCTTATGTCCTCTGTGTTTGTAGATTGTGGAGTCCGAATACTTGACAGTCACGGGCCTTGTTGACAAGGCCAGAAGCAGTCGGAGGGAACAAACAGTTGGTGTGGCATGAGGTTTTGGTGCTAATGGAGTGCACCTTTTGGCCAAAGAGAATCTCCAAAGTGTTTAATTGCAGCCTTAGAAGAGTTGGCTACAATCTTCCTTGATAGGCCGCAGTCTGTTCTTGTGCTTGAGTGTAGACACACGGATGGAAATTCTGTCAGGATTGACATTCGTCGGCCATCTCAGAAGTGCTTCTTCTTTTCCTTTCGGCTGTTCCCTTTCAGGGGTCGCCACAGCGAATCATGTGCCTCCATCTAACCCTGTCCTCTGCATCCTCTTCACTCATACCAACTAACTTCATGTCCTCCCTTACTACATCCATAAATCTCCGCTTTGGTCTTCCTCTAGACCTCCTGCCTGGCAGCTCCAACCTATGTATCCATCTAAAGATATATTCACAAGCCATCTCAGATGTGCATCACCTGTATGATAAAGGATTGCGCGTCACCTTGACGAGGTCAGGGGAGGCATGAGGCATTTGGAGAATGTGTATATTGATCCCACTACTTCTTGCATACAAAGCTAGTGCTTTACCATTTAAGCTAATTCCCTTGCAAAGGTACTTGGATATTAAATTCAGAGAGGAGATATTCTAGGTGTTCTTATTAAACCCTGCGAGGTGACCTAGCAATCCTGTAGGTCTGTCTTTGCTGATCAAAGTCTCGTCGCCCTTCCTTGCTTAGTTGACAAGGTGGCCGAGTGGTTAAGGCGATGGACTGCTAATCTATTGTTCTCTGCACGCGTGGGTTTGAATCCCATCCTCGTCGCATGTCAGATTAAAGTGTTTTTAGACAAACAAAGATAAAACCTTCTGCTGGACTTACAACATCCAATGGTAAACCAAATACTGTTTTGTGCAGAGAACTCGAGTGTGACAGTTGATGCAGAAATCAGACTGTTGACATATGAGTGCAGGTGATTAAGCCCACTGGACAAGCAGCTTTGGAAGAGCTTCCTTGATAGGCTGCAGATAGGCTGTATAATAAGGTGTGTATTCCAAGCTGCTCTGCCCACCGGGGCTACAAAAAATTTGGTTCAGGTGTCACATTAATGTCGTCTAGTGAACAGGACACCACAGATACAAGGCCTGTAGAGACACATGCAGGCAGAGTCCCCCACAAAACTGCTACTCACTGGATATGTTCTCTTTTCCAACCATTCTCTGTTAACCCTGAATATGGTAGTGTGTAAAAGTTCCAGGAAATCAGCAATTTCTGAAATGGCTGATCGCCCCCACTGATACTCGGTTGGAACTTCAGCAGAACGTTTTGACTGTGTGTACAAGCCTAAATGCATGGACTGGCTGACATGTGTTTAGCTGATCAGACGGCAAACTGGTCGCCTTTTTAGCTGTACTGCTGACAGGCAATTTCCCATTCTAATTGATTGTGATCTGCACATGTGGGATATGGAGGCTGAAACTTTTTAACAGTTTCATCCATTTATGGGAAAAAGGAAATCAAAGGATTGTGGAGAATGTGGGCATCGATCCCACTACCTCTTACATGCTAAGCAAGCACTCTACCATTTGAGCTAATTCCCCTGCAAGCTTTTTTTCCTCCCTGTGTTCACAGCGTACCGGACAAACTCTCAATATCCACCCCTTATGTCCTCTGTGTTTGTAGATTGTGGAGCCCGAATACTTGACAGTCACGGGCCTTGTTGACAAGGCCAGAAGCAGTCGGAGGGAACAAACAGTTGGTGTGGCATGAGGTTTTGGTGCTAATGGAGTGCACCTTTTGGCCAAAGAGAATCTCCAAAGTGTTTAATTGCAGCCTTAGAAGAGTTGGCTACAATCTTCCTTGATAGGCCGCAGTCTGTTCTTGTGCTTGAGTGTAGACACACGGATGGAAATTCTGTCAGGATTGACATTCGTCGGCCATCTCAGAAGTGCTTCTTCTTTTCCTTTCGGCTGTTCCCTTTCAGGGGTCGCCACAGCGAATCATGTGCCTCCATCTAACCCTGTCCTCTGCATCCTCTTCACTCATACCAACTAACTTCATGTCCTCCCTTACTACATCCATAAATCTCCGCTTTGGTCTTCCTCTAGACCTCCTGCCTGGCAGCTCCAACCTATGTATCCATCTAAAGATATATTCACAAGCCATCTCAGAAGTGCATCGCCTGTATGATAAAGGATTGCGCGTCACCTTGACGAGGTCAGGGTAGGCATGAGGCATTTGGAGAATGTGGGTATTGATCCCACTACTTCTTGCATACAAAGCTAGTGCTTTACCATTTAAGCTAATTCCCTTGCAAAGGTACTTGGATATTAAATTCAGAGAGGAGATATTCTAGGTGTTCTTATTAAACCCTGCGAGGTGACCTAGAAATCCTGTAGGTCTGTCTTTGCTGATCAAAGTCTCGTCGCCCTTCCTTGCTTAATTGACGAGGTGGCCGAGTGGTTAAGGCGATGGACTGCTAATCCATTGTGCTCTGCACGCATGGGTTGGAATCCCATCCTCGTCGCATGTCAGATTAAAGTGGTTTTAGACAAACACAGATAAAACCTTCTGCTGGACTTACAACATCCAATGGTAAACCAAATACTGTTTTGTGCAGAGAACTCGAGTGTGACAGTTGATGCAGAAATCAGACTGTTGACATGTGAGTGCAGGTGATTAAGCTCACTGGACAAGCAGCTTTGGAAGAGCTTCCTTGATAGGCTGCAGATAGGCTGTATAATAAGGTGTGTATTCCATGCTGCTCTGCCCACCGGGGCTACAAAACATTTGGTTCAGGTGTCACATTAATGTCGTCTAGTGAACAGGACACCACAGATACAAGGCCTGTGGAGACACATGCAGGCAGGGTCCCACACAAAACTGCTACTCAGTGGATATGTTCTCTTTTCCAAACATTCTCTGTTAAACCTAAATTTGGTAGTGTGTAAAAGTTCCAGGAAATCAGCAATTTCTGAAATGGCTGATCGCCCCCACTGATACTCGATTGGAACTTCAGCAGAACGTTTTGACTGTGTGTACAAGCCTAAATGCATTGACTGGCTGCCATGTGTTTAGCTGATCAGACAGCAAACTGGTCGCCTTTTTAGCTGTACTGCTGACAGGCAATTTCCCATTCTAATTGATTGTGATCTGCACATGTGGGATATGGAGGCTGAAACTTTTTAACAGTTTCATCCATTTATGGGAAAAATGAAATCAAACGTTTGTGGAGAATGTGGGCATCAATCCCACTACCTCTTGCATGCTAAGCAAGCACTCTACTATCTGAGCTAATTCCCCTGCAAGCTTTTTTTCCTCCCTGTGTTCACAGGGCAGAATTTGCAAACGTACCGGACAAACTCTCAATATCCACCCCTTATGTCCTCTGTGTTTGTAGATTGTGGAGCCCGAATACTTGACAGTCACGGGCCTTGTTGACAAGGCCAGAAGCAGTCGGAGGGAACAAACAGTTGGTGTGGCATGAGGTTTTGGTGCTAATGGAGTGCACCTTTTGGCCAAAGAGAATCTCCAAAGTGTTTAATTGCAGCCTTAGAAGAGTTGGCTACAATCTTCCTTGATAGGCCGCAGTCTGTTCTTGTGCTTGAGTGTAGACACACGGATGGAAATTCTGTCAGGATTGACATTCGTCGGCCATCTCAGAAGTGCTTCTTCTTTTCCTTTCGGCTGTTCCCTTTCAGGGGTCGCCACAGCGAATCATGTGCCTCCATCTAACCCTGTCCTCTGCATCCTCTTCACTCATACCAACTAACTTCATGTCCTCCCTTACTACATCCATAAATCTCCGCTTTGGTCTTCCTCTAGACCTCCTGCCTTACAGCTCCAACCTATGTATCCATCTAAAGATATATTCACAAGCCATCTCAGAAGTGCATCGCCTGTATGATAAAGGATTGCGCGTCACCTTGACGAGGTCAGGGGAGGCATGAGGCATTTGGAGAATGTGGGTATTGATCCCAGTACTTCTTGCATACAAAGCTAGTGCTTTACCATTTAAGCTAATTCCCTTGCAAAGGTACTTGGATATTAAATTCAGAGAGGAGATATTCTACGTGTTCTTAATAAACCCTGCGAGGTGACCTAGAAATCCTTTAGGTCTGTCTTTGCTGATCAAAGTCTCGTCGCCCTTCCTTGCTTAATTGACGAGGTGGCCGAGTGGTTAAGGCGATGGACTGCTAATCCATTGTGCTCTGCACGCGTGGGTGCGAATCCCATCCTCTTCGCATGTCAGATTAAAGTGTTTTTAGACAAACACAGATAAAACCTTCTGCTGGACTTACAACATCCAATGGTAAACCAAATACTGTTTTGTGCAAAGAACTCGAGTGTGACAGTTGATGCAGAAATCAGACTGTTGACATGTGAGTGCAGGTGATTAAGCCCACTGGACAAGCAGCTTTGGAAGAGCTTCCTTGATAGGCTGCAGATAGGCTGTATAATAAGGTGTGTATTCCATGCTGCTCTGCCCACCGGGGCTACAAAACATTTGGTTCAGGTGTCACATTAATGTCGTCTAGTGAACAGGACACCACAGATACAAGGCCTGTGGAGACACATGCAGGCAGAGTCCCCCACAAAACTGCTACTCACTGGATATGTTCTCTTTTCCAACCATTCTCTGTTAACCCTAAATATGGTAGTGTGTAAAAGTTCCAGGAAATCAACAATTTCTGAAATGGTTGTTCGCCCCCACTGATACTCGGTTGGAACTTCAGCAGAACGTTTTGACTGTGTGTACAAACCTAAATGCATTGACTGGCTGCCATGTGTTTAGCTGATCAGACGGCAAACTGGTCGCCTTTTTAGCTGTACTGCTGACAGGCAATTTCCCATTCTAATTGATTGTGATCTGCACATGTGGGATATGGAGGCTGAAACTTTTTAACAGTTTCATCCATTTATGGAAAAAGGAAATCAAACGATTGTGGAGAATGTGGGCATCAATCCCACTACCTCTTGCATGCTAAGCAAGTGCTCTACCATCTGAGCTAATTCCCCTGCAAGCTTTTTTTCCTCCCTGTGTTCACAGGGCAGAATTTGCAAACGTACCGGACAAACTCTCAATATCCACCCCTTATGTCCTCTGTGTTTGTAGATTGTGGAGCCCGAATACGTGACAGTCACGGACCTTGTTGACAAGGCCAGAAGCAGTCGGAGGGAACAAACAGTTGGTGTGGCATGAGGATTTGGTGCTAATGGAGTGCACCTTTTTGCCAAAGAGAATCTCCAAAGTGTTTAATTGCAGCCTTAGAAGAGTTGGCTACAATCTTCCTTGATAGGCTGCAGTCTGTTCTTGTGCTTGAGTGTAGACACACGGATGGAAATACTGTCAGGATTGACATTCGTCGGCCATCTCAGAAGTGCTTCTTTTTTTCCTTTCGGCTGTTCCCTTTCAGGGATCGCCACAGCGAATCATGTGCCTCCATCTAACCCTGTCCTCTGCATCCTCTTCACTCATACCAACTAACTTCATGTCCTCCCTTACTACATCCATAAATCTCCGCTTTGGTCTTCCTCTAGACCTCCTGCCTGGCAGCTCCAACCTATGTATCCATCTAAAGATATATTCACAAGCCATCTCAGATGTGCATCACCTGTATGATAAAGGATTGCGCGTCACCTTGACGAGGTCAGGGGAGGCATGAGGCATTTGGAGAATGTGTGTATTGATCCCACTACTTCTTGCATACAAAGCTAGTGCTTTACCATTTAAGCTAATTCCCTTGCAAAGGTACTTGGATATTAAATTCAGAGAGGAGATATTCTAGGTGTTCTTATTAAACCCTGCGAGGTGACCTAGCAATCCTGTAGGTCTGTCTTTGCTGATCAAAGTCTCGTCGCCCTTCCTTGCTTAATTGACGAGGTGGCCGAGTGGTTAAGGCAATGGACTGCTAATCTATTGTGCTCTGCACGCGTGGGTTTGAAGCCCATCCTCGTCGCATGTCAGATTAAAGTGTTTTTAGACAAACACAGATAAAACCTTCTGCTGGACTTACAACATCCAATGGTAAACCAAATACTGTTTTGTGCAGAGAACTCGAGTGTGACAGTTGATGCAGAAATCAGACTGTTGACATACGAGTGCAGGTGATTAAGCCCACTGGACAAGCAGCTTTGGAAGAGCTTCCTTGATAGGCTGCAGATAGGCTGTATAATAAGGTGTGTATTCCAAGCTGCTCTGCCCACCGGGGCTACAAAAAATTTGGTTCAGGTGTCACATTAATGTCGTCTAGTGAACAGGACACCACAGATACAAGGCCTGTAGAGACACATGCAGGCAGAGTCCCCCACAAAACTGCTACTCACTGGATATGTTCTCTTTTCCAACCATTCTCTGTTAACCCTGAATATGGTAGTGTGTAAAAGTTCCAGGAAATCAGCAATTTCTGAAATGGCTGATCGCCCCCACTGATACTCGGTTGGAACTTCAGCAGAACGTTTTGACTGTGTGTACAAGCCTAAATGCATTGACTGGCTGCCATGTGTTTAGCTGATCAGACGGCAAACTGGTCGCCTTTTTAGCTGTACTGCTGACAGGCAATTTCCCATTCTAATTGATTGTGATCTGCACATGTGGGATATGGAGGCTGAAACTTTTTAACAGTTTCATCCATTTATGGGGAAAAAGGAAATCAAAGGATTGTGGAGAATGTGGGCATCGATCCCACTACCTCTTACATGCTAAGCAAGCGCTCTACCATTTGAGCTAATTCCCCTGCAAGCTTTTTTTCCTCCCTGTGTTCACAGCGTACCGGACAAACTCTCAATATCCACCCCTTATGTCCTCTGTGTTTGTAGATTGTGGAGCCCGAATACGTGACAGTCACGGACCTTGTTGACAAGGCCAGAAGCAGTCGGAGGGAACAAACAGTTGGTGTGGCATGAGGATTTGGTGCTAATGGAGTGCACCTTTTTGCCAAAGAGAATCTCCAAAGTGTTTAATTGCAGCCTTAGAAGAGTTGGCTACAATCTTCCTTGATAGGCTGCAGTCTGTTCTTGTGCTTGAGTGTAGACACACGGATGGAAATACTGTCAGGATTGACATTCGTCGGCCATTTCAGAAGTGCTTCTTTTTTTCCTTTCGGCTGTTCCCTTTCAGGGATCGCCACTGCGAATCATGTGCCTCCATCTAACCCTGTCCTCTGCATCCTCTTCACTCATACCAACTAACTTCATGTCCTCCCTTACTACATCCATAAATCTCCGCTTTGGTCTTCCTCTAGACCTCCTGCCTGGCAGCTCCAACCTATGTATCCATCTAAAGATATATTCACAAGCCATCTCAGATGTGCATCACCTGTATGATAAAGGATTGCGCGTCACCTTGACGAGGTCAGGGGAGGCATGAGGCATTTGGAGAATGTGTGTATTGATCCCACTACTTCTTGCATACAAAGCTAGTGCTTTACCATTTAAGCTAATTCCCTTGCAAAGGTACTTGGATATTAAATTCAGAGAGGAGATATTCTAGGTGTTCTTATTAAACCCTGCGAGGTGACCTAGCAATCCTGTAGGTCTGTCTTTGCTGATCAAAGTCTCGTCGCCCTTCCTTGCTTAGTTGACGAGGTGGCCGAGTGGTTAAGGCGATGGACTGCTAATCTATTGTGCTCTGCACGCGTGGGTTTGAAGCCCATCCTTGTCGCATGTCAGATTAAAGTGTTTTTAGACAAACACAGATAAAACCTTCTGCTGGACTTACAACATCCAATGGTAAACCAAATACTGTTTTGTGCAGAGAACTCGAGTGTGACAGTTGATGCAGAAATCAGACTGTTGACATATGAGTGCAGGTGATTAAGCCCACTGGACAAGCAGCTTTGGAAGAGCTTCCTTGATAGGCTGCAGATAGGCTGTATAATAAGGTGTGTATTCCAAGCTGCTCTGCCCACCGGGGCTACAAAAAATTTGGTTCAGGTGTCACATTAATGTCGTCTAGTGAACAGGACACCACAGATACAAGGCCTGTAGAGACACATGCAGGCAGAGTCCCCCACAAAACTGCTACTCACTGGATGTGTTCTCTTTTCCAACCATTCTCTGTTAACCCTGAATATGGTAGTGTGTAAAAGTTCCAGGAAATCAGCAATTTCTGAAATGGCTGATCGCCCCCACTGATACTCGGTTGGAACTTCAGCAGAACGTTTTGACTGTGTGTACAAGCCTAAATGCATTGACTGGCTGCCATGTGTTTAGCTGATCAGACAGCAAACTGGTCGCCTTTTTAGCTGTACTGCTGACAGGCAATTTCCCATTCTAATTGATTGTGATCTGCACATGTGGGATATGGAGGCTGAAACTTTTTAACAGTTTCATCCATTTATGGGAAAAAGGAAATCAAAGGATTGTGGAGAATGTGGGCATCGATCCCACTACCTCTTACATGCTAAGCAAGCGCTCTACCATTTGAGCTAATTCCCCTGCAAGCTTTTTTTCCTCCCTGTGTTCACAGCGTACCGGACAAACTCTCAATATCCACCCCTTATGTCCTCTGTGTTTGTAGATTGTGGAGCCCGAATACGTGACAGTCACGGACCTTGTTGACAAGGCCAGAAGCAGTCGGAGGGAACAAACAGTTGGTGTGGCATGAGGATTTGGTGCTAATGGAGTGCACCTTTTTGCCAAAGAGAATCTCCAAAGTGTTTAATTGCAGCCTTAGAAGAGTTGGCTACAATCTTCCTTGATAGGCTGCAGTCTGTTCTTGTGCTTGAGTGTAGACACACGGATGGAAATACTGTCAGGATTGACATTCGTCGGCCATCTCAGAAGTGCTTCTTTTTTTGCTTTCGGCTGTTCCCTTTCAGGGATCGCCACAGCGAATCATGTGCCTCCATCTAACCCTGTCCTCTGCATCCTCTTCACTCATACCAACTAACTTCATGTCCTCCCTTACTACATCCATAAATCTCCGCTTTGGTCTTCCTCTAGACCTCCTGCCTGGCAGCTCCAACCTATGTATCCATCTAAAGATATATTCACAAGCCATCTCAGATGTGCATCACCTGTATGATAAAGGATTGCGCGTCACCTTGACGAGGTCAGGGGAGGCATGAGGCATTTGGAGAATGTGTGTATTGATCCCACTACTTCTTGCATACAAAGCTAGTGCTTTACCATTTAAGCTAATTCCCTTGCAAAGGTACTTGGATATTAAATTCAGAGAGGAGATATTCTAGGTGTTCTTATTAAACCCTGCGAGGTGACCTAGCAATCCTGTAGGTCTGTCTTTGCTGATCAAAGTCTCGTCGCCCTTCCTTGCTTAGTTGACGAGGTGGCCGAGTGGTTAAGGCGATGGACTGCTAATCTATTGTGCTCTGCACGCGTGGGTTTGAATCCCATCCTTGTCGCATGTCAGATTAAAGTGTTTTTAGACAAACAAAGATAAAACCTTCTGCTGGACTTACAACATCCAATGGTAAACCAAATACTGTTTTGTGCAGAGAACTCGAGTGTGACAGTTGATGCAGAAATCAGACTGTTGACATATGAGTGCAGGTGATTAAGCCCACTGGACAAGCAGCTTTGGAAGAGCTTCCTTGATAGGCTGCAGATAGGCTGTATAATAAGGTGTGTATTCCAAGCTGCTCTGCCCACCGGGGCTACAAAAAATTTGGTTCAGGTGTCACATTAATGTCGTCTAGTGAACAGGACACCACAGATACAAGGCCTGTAGAGACACATGCAGGCAGAGTCCCCTACAAAACTGCTACTCACTGGATATGTTCTCTTTTCCAACCATTCTCTGTTAACCCTGAATATGGCAGTGTGTAAAAGTTCCAGGAAATCAGCAATTTCTGAAATGGCTGATCGCCCCCACTGATACTCGGTTGGAACTTCAGCAGAACGTTTTGACTGTGTGTACAAGCCTAAATGCATGGACTGGCTGACATGTGTTTAGCTGATCAGACGGCAAACTGGTCGCCTTTTTAGCTGTACTGCTGACAGGCAATTTCCCATTCTAATTGATTGTGATCTGCACATGTGGGATATGGAGGCTGAAACTTTTTAACAGTTTCATCCATTTATGGGAAAAAGGAAATCAAAGGATTGTGGAGAATGTGGGCATCGATCCCACTACCTCTTACATGCTAAGCAAGCGCTCTACCATTTGAGCTAATTCCCCTGCAAGCTTTTTTTCCTCCCTGTGTTCACAGCGTACCGGACAAACTCTCAATATCCACCCCTTATGTCCTCTGTGTTTGTAGATTGTGGAGCCCGAATACTTGACAGTCACGGGCCTTGTTGACAAGGCCAGAAGCAGTCGGAGGGAACAAACAGTTGGTGTGGCATGAGGTTTTGGTGCTAATGGAGTGCACCTTTTGGCCAAAGAGAATCTCCAAAGTGTTTAATTGCAGCCTTAGAAGAGTTGGCTACAATCTTCCTTGATAGGCCGCAGTCTGTTCTTGTGCTTGAGTGTAGACACACGGATGGAAATTCTGTCAGGATTGACATTCGTCGGCCATCTCAGAAGTGCTTCTTCTTTTCCTTTCGGCTGTTCCCTTTCAGGGGTCGCCACAGCGAATCATGTGCCTCCATCTAACCCTGTCCTCTGCATCCTCTTCACTCATACCAACTAACTTCATGTCCTCCCTTACTACATCCATAAATCTCCGCTTTGGTCTTCCTCTAGACCTCCTGCCTGGCAGCTCCAACCTATGTATCCATCTAAAGATATATTCACAAGCCATCTCAGATGTGCATCACCTGTATGATAAAGGATTGCGCGTCACCTTGACGAGGTCAGGGGAGGCATGAGGCATTTGGAGAATGTGTATATTGATCCCACTACTTCTTGCATACAAAGCTAGTGCTTTACCATTTAAGCTAATTCCCTTGCAAAGGTACTTGGATATTAAATTCAGAGAGGAGATATTCTAGGTGTTCTTATTAAACCCTGCGAGGTGACCTAGCAATCCTGTAGGTCTGTCTTTGCTGATCAAAGTCTCGTCGCCCTTCCTTGCTTAGTTGACAAGGTGGCCGAGTGGTTAAGGCGATGGACTGCTAATCTATTGTTCTCTGCACGCGTGGGTTTGAATCCCATCCTCGTCGCATGTCAGATTAAAGTGTTTTTAGACAAACAAAGATAAAACCTTCTGCTGGACTTACAACATCCAATGGTAAACCAAATACTGTTTTGTGCAGAGAACTCGAGTGTGACAGTTGATGCAGAAATCAGACTGTTGACATATGAGTGCAGGTGATTAAGCCCACTGGACAAGCAGCTTTGGAAGAGCTTCCTTGATAGGCTGCAGATAGGCTGTATAATAAGGTGTGTATTCCAAGCTGCTCTGCCCACCGGGGCTACAAAAAATTTGGTTCAGGTGTCACATTAATGTCGTCTAGTGAACAGGACACCACAGATACAAGGCCTGTAGAGACACATGCAGGCAGAGTCCCCCACAAAACTGCTACTCACTGGATATGTTCTCTTTTCCAACCATTCTCTGTTAACCCTGAATATGGTAGTGTGTAAAAGTTCCAGGAAATCAGCAATTTCTGAAATGGCTGATCGCCCCCACTGATACTCGGTTGGAACTTCAGCAGAACGTTTTGACTGTGTGTACAAGCCTAAATGCATGGACTGGCTGACATGTGTTTAGCTGATCAGACGGCAAACTGGTCGCCTTTTTAGCTGTACTGCTGACAGGCAATTTCCCATTCTAATTGATTGTGATCTGCACATGTGGGATATGGAGGCTGAAACTTTTTAACAGTTTCATCCATTTATGGGAAAAAGGAAATCAAAGGATTGTGGAGAATGTGGGCATCGATCCCACTACCTCTTACATGCTAAGCAAGCGCTCTACCATTTGAGCTAATTCCCCTGCAAGCTTTTTTTCCTCCCTGTGTTCACAGCGTACCGGACAAACTCTCAATATCCACCCCTTATGTCCTCTGTGTTTGTAGATTGTGGAGCCCGAATACTTGACAGTCACGGGCCTTGTTGACAAGGCCAGAAGCAGTCGGAGGGAACAAACAGTTGGTGTGGCATGAGGTTTTGGTGCTAATGGAGTGCACCTTTTGGCCAAAGAGAATCTCCAAAGTGTTTAATTGCAGCCTTAGAAGAGTTGGCTACAATCTTCCTTGATAGGCCGCAGTCTGTTCTTGTGCTTGAGTGTAGACACACGGATGGAAATTCTGTCAGGATTGACATTCGTCGGCCATCTCAGAAGTGCTTCTTCTTTTCCTTTCGGCTGTTCCCTTTCAGGGGTCGCCACAGCGAATCATGTGCCTCCATCTAACCCTGTCCTCTGCATCCTCTTCACTCATACCAACTAACTTCATGTCCTCCCTTACTACATCCATAAATCTCCGCTTTGGTCTTCCTCTAGACCTCCTGCCTTGCAGCTCCAACCTATGTATCCATCTAAAGATATATTCACAAGCCATCTCAGAAGTGCATCGCCTGTATGATAAAGGATTGCGCGTCACCTTGACGAGGTCAGGGGAGGCATGAGGCATTTGGAGAATGTGGGTATTGATCCCAGTACTTCTTGCATACAAAGCTAGTGCTTTACCATTTAAGCTAATTCCCTTGCAAAGGTACTTGGAAATTAAATTCAGAGAGGAGATATTCTAGGTGTTCTTATTAAACCCTGCGAGGTGACCTAGAAATCCTGTAGGTCTGTCTTTGCTGATCAAAGTCTCGTCGCCCTTCCTTGCTTAATTGACGAGGTGGCCGAGTGGTTAAGGCTATGGACTGCTAATCTATTGTGCTCTGCACGCGTGGGTTCGAATCCCATCCTCGTCGCATGTCAGATTAAAGTGTTTTTAGACAAACACAGATAAAACCTTCTGCTGGACTTACAACATCCAATGGTAAACCAAATACTGTTTTGTGCAGAGAACTCGAGTGTGACAGTTGATGTAGAAATCAGACTGTTGACATGTGAATGCAGGTGATTAAGCTCACTGGACAAGCAGCTTTGGAAGAGCTTCCTTGATATGCTGCAGATAGGCTGTATAATAAGGTGTGTATTCCATGCTGCTCTGCCCACCGGGGCTACAAAACATTTGGTTCAGGTGTCACATTAATGTTGTCTAGTGAACAGGACACCACAGATACAAGGCCTGTAGAGACACATGCAGGCAGAGTCCCCCACAAAACTGCTACTCACTGGATATGTTCTCTTTTCCAACCATTCTCTGTTAACCCTAAATATGGTAGTGTGTAAAAGTTCCAGGAAATCAGCAATTTCTGAAATGGCTGATCGCCCCCACTGATACTCGGTTGGAACTTCAGCAGAACGTTTTGACTGTGTGTACAAGCCTAAATGCATTGACTGGCTGCCATGTGTTTAGCTGATCAGACGGCAAACTGGTCGCCTTTTTAGCTGTACTGCTGACAGGCAATTTCCCATTCTAATTGATTGTAATCTGCACATGTGGGATATTGAGGCTGAAACTTTTTAACAGTTTCATCCATTTATGGGGAAAAAGGAAATCAAAGGATTGTGGAGAATGTGGGCATCGATCCCACTACCTCTTACATGCTAAGCAAGCGCTCTACCATTTGAGCTAATTCCCCTGCAAGCTTTTTTTCCTCCCTGTGTTCACAGCGTACCGGACAAACTCTCAATATCCACCCCTTATGTCCTCTGTGTTTGTAGATTGTGGAGCCCGAATACGTGACAGTCACGGACCTTGTTGACAAGGCCAGAAGCAGTCGGAGGGAACAAACAGTTGGTGTGGCATGAGGATTTGGTGCTAATGGAGTGCACCTTTTTGCCAAAGAGAATCTCCAAAGTGTTTAATTGCAGCCTTAGAAGAGTTGGCTACAATCTTCCTTGATAGGCTGCAGTCTGTTCTTGTGCTTGAGTGTAGACACACGGATGGAAATACTGTCAGGATTGACATTCGTCGGCCATTTCAGAAGTGCTTCTTTTTTTCCTTTCGGCTGTTCCCTTTCAGGGATCGCCACTGCGAATCATGTGCCTCCATCTAACCCTGTCCTCTGCATCCTCTTCACTCATACCAACTAACTTCATGTCCTCCCTTACTACATCCATAAATCTCCGCTTTGGTCTTCCTCTAGACCTCCTGCCTGGCAGCTCCAACCTATGTATCCATCTAAAGATATATTCACAAGCCATCTCAGATGTGCATCACCTGTATGATAAAGGATTGCGCGTCACCTTGACGAGGTCAGGGGAGGCATGAGGCATTTGGAGAATGTGTGTATTGATCCCACTACTTCTTGCATACAAAGCTAGTGCTTTACCATTTAAGCTAATTCCCTTGCAAAGGTACTTGGATATTAAATTCAGAGAGGAGATATTCTAGGTGTTCTTATTAAACCCTGCGAGGTGACCTAGCAAGCCTGTAGGTCTGTCTTTGCTGATCAAAGTCTCGTCGCCCTTCCTTGCTTAGTTGACGAGGTGGCCGAGTGGTTAAGGCGATGGACTGCTAATCTATTGTGCTCTGCACGCGTGGGTTTGAAGCCCATCCTTGTCGCATGTCAGATTAAAGTGTTTTTAGACAAACACAGATAAAACCTTCTGCTGGACTTACAACATCCAATGGTAAACCAAATACTGTTTTGTGCAGAGAACTCGAGTGTGACAGTTGATGCAGAAATCAGACTGTTGACATATGAGTGCAGGTGATTAAGCCCACTGGACAAGCAGCTTTGGAAGAGCTTCCTTGATAGGCTGCAGATAGGCTGTATAATAAGGTGTGTATTCCAAGCTGCTCTGCCCACCGGGGCTACAAAAAATTTGGTTCAGGTGTCACATTAATGTCGTCTAGTGAACAGGACACCACAGATACAAGGCCTGTAGAGACACATGCAGGCAGAGTCCCCCACAAAACTGCTACTCACTGGATGTGTTCTCTTTTCCAACCATTCTCTGTTAACCCTGAATATGGTAGTGTGTAAAAGTTCCAGGAAATCAGCAATTTCTGAAATGGCTGATCGCCCCCACTGATACTCGGTTGGAACTTCAGCAGAACGTTTTGACTGTGTGTACAAGCCTAAATGCATTGACTGGCTGCCATGTGTTTAGCTGATCAGACAGCAAACTGGTCGCCTTTTTAGCTGTACTGCTGACAGGCAATTTCCCATTCTAATTGATTGTGATCTGCACATGTGGGATATGGAGGCTGAAACTTTTTAACAGTTTCATCCATTTATGGGAAAAAGGAAATCAAAGGATTGTGGAGAATGTGGGCATCGATCCCACTACCTCTTACATGCTAAGCAAGCGCTCTACCATTTGAGCTAATTCCCCTGCAAGCTTTTTTTCCTCCCTGTGTTCACAGCGTACCGGACAAACTCTCAATATCCACCCCTTATGTCCTCTGTGTTTGTAGATTGTGGAGCCCGAATACGTGACAGTCACGGACCTTGTTGACAAGGCCAGAAGCAGTCGGAGGGAACAAACAGTTGGTGTGGCATGAGGATTTGGTGCTAATGGAGTGCACCTTTTTGCCAAAGAGAATCTCCAAAGTGTTTAATTGCAGCCTTAGAAGAGTTGGCTACAATCTTCCTTGATAGGCTGCAGTCTGTTCTTGTGCTTGAGTGTAGACACACGGATGGAAATACTGTCAGGATTGACATTCGTCGGCCATCTCAGAAGTGCTTCTTTTTTTCCTTTCGGCTGTTCCCTTTCAGGGATCGCCACAGCGAATCATGTGCCTCCATCTAACCCTGTCCTCTGCATCCTCTTCACTCATACCAACTAACTTCATGTCCTCCCTTACTACATCCATAAATCTCCGCTTTGGTCTTCCTCTAGACCTCCTGCCTGGCAGCTCCAACCTATGTATCCATCTAAAGATATATTCACAAGCCATCTCAGATGTGCATCACCTGTATGATAAAGGATTGCGCGTCACCTTGACGAGGTCAGGGGAGGCATGAGGCATTTGGAGAATGTGTGTATTGATCCCACTACTTCTTGCATACAAAGCTAGTGCTTTACCATTTAAGCTAATTCCCTTGCAAAGGTACTTGGATATTAAATTCAGAGAGGAGATATTCTAGGTGTTCTTATTAAACCCTGCGAGGTGACCTAGCAATCCTGTAGGTCTGTCTTTGCTGATCAAAGTCTCGTCGCCCTTCCTTGCTTAGTTGACGAGGTGGCCGAGTGGTTAAGGCGATGGACTGCTAATCTATTGTGCTCTGCACGCGTGGGTTTGAATCCCATCCTTGTCGCATGTCAGATTAAAGTGTTTTTAGACAAACAAAGATAAAACCTTCTGCTGGACTTACAACATCCAATGGTAAACCAAATACTGTTTTGTGCAGAGAACTCGAGTGTGACAGTTGATGCAGAAATCAGACTGTTGACATATGAGTGCAGGTGATTAAGCCCACTGGACAAGCAGCTTTGGAAGAGCTTCCTTGATAGGCTGCAGATAGGCTGTATAATAAGGTGTGTATTCCAAGCTGCTCTGCCCACCGGGGCTACAAAAAATTTGGTTCAGGTGTCACATTAATGTCGTCTAGTGAACAGGACACCACAGATACAAGGCCTGTAGAGACACATGCAGGCAGAGTCCCCTACAAAACTGCTACTCACTGGATATGTTCTCTTTTCCAACCATTCTCTGTTAACCCTGAATATGGTAGTGTGTAAAAGTTCCAGGAAATCAGCAATTTCTGAAATGGCTGATCGCCCCCACTGATACTCGGTTGGAACTTCAGCAGAACGTTTTGACTGTGTGTACAAGCCTAAATGCATGGACTGGCTGACATGTGTTTAGCTGATCAGACGGCAAACTGGTCGCCTTTTTAGCTGTACTGCTGACAGGCAATTTCCCATTCTAATTGATTGTGATCTGCACATGTGGGATATGGAGGCTGAAACTTTTTAACAGTTTCATCCATTTATGGGAAAAAGGAAATCAAAGGATTGTGGAGAATGTGGGCATCGATCCCACTACCTCTTACATGCTAAGCAAGCGCTCTACCATTTGAGCTAATTCCCCTGCAAGCTTTTTTTCCTCCCTGTGTTCACAGCGTACCGGACAAACTCTCAATATCCACCCCTTATGTCCTCTGTGTTTGTAGATTGTGGAGCCCGAATACTTGACAGTCACGGGCCTTGTTGACAAGGCCAGAAGCAGTCGGAGGGAACAAACAGTTGGTGTGGCATGAGGTTTTGGTGCTAATGGAGTGCACCTTTTGGCCAAAGAGAATCTCCAAAGTGTTTAATTGCAGCCTTAGAAGAGTTGGCTACAATCTTCCTTGATAGGCCGCAGTCTGTTCTTGTGCTTGAGTGTAGACACACGGATGGAAATTCTGTCAGGATTGACATTCGTCGGCCATCTCAGAAGTGCTTCTTCTTTTCCTTTCGGCTGTTCCCTTTCAGGGGTCGCCACAGCGAATCATGTGCCTCCATCTAACCCTGTCCTCTGCATCCTCTTCACTCATACCAACTAACTTCATGTCCTCCCTTACTACATCCATAAATCTCCGCTTTGGTCTTCCTCTAGACCTCCTGCCTGGCAGCTCCAACCTATGTATCCATCTAAAGATATATTCACAAGCCATCTCAGATGTGCATCACCTGTATGATAAAGGATTGCGCGTCACCTTGACGAGGTCAGGGGAGGCATGAGGCATTTGGAGAATGTGTATATTGATCCCACTACTTCTTGCATACAAAGCTAGTGCTTTACCATTTAAGCTAATTCCCTTGCAAAGGTACTTGGATATTAAATTCAGAGAGGAGATATTCTAGGTGTTCTTATTAAACCCTGCGAGGTGACCTAGCAATCCTGTAGGTCTGTCTTTGCTGATCAAAGTCTCGTCGCCCTTCCTTGCTTAGTTGACAAGGTGGCCGAGTGGTTAAGGCGATGGACTGCTAATCTATTGTTCTCTGCACGCGTGGGTTTGAATCCCATCCTCGTCGCATGTCAGATTAAAGTGTTTTTAGACAAACAAAGATAAAACCTTCTGCTGGACTTACAACATCCAATGGTAAACCAAATACTGTTTTGTGCAGAGAACTCGAGTGTGACAGTTGATGCAGAAATCAGACTGTTGACATATGAGTGCAGGTGATTAAGCCCACTGGACAAGCAGCTTTGGAAGAGCTTCCTTGATAGGCTGCAGATAGGCTGTATAATAAGGTGTGTATTCCAAGCTGCTCTGCCCACCGGGGCTACAAAAAATTTGGTTCAGGTGTCACATTAATGTCGTCTAGTGAACAGGACACCACAGATACAAGGCCTGTAGAGACACATGCAGGCAGAGTCCCCCACAAAACTGCTACTCACTGGATATGTTCTCTTTTCCAACCATTCTCTGTTAACCCTGAATATGGTAGTGTGTAAAAGTTCCAGGAAATCAGCAATTTCTGAAATGGCTGATCGCCCCCACTGATACTCGGTTGGAACTTCAGCAGAACGTTTTGACTGTGTGTACAAGCCTAAATGCATGGACTGGCTGACATGTGTTTAGCTGATCAGACGGCAAACTGGTCGCCTTTTTAGCTGTACTGCTGACAGGCAATTTCCCATTCTAATTGATTGTGATCTGCACATGTGGGATATGGAGGCTGAAACTTTTTAACAGTTTCATCCATTTATGGGAAAAAGGAAATCAAAGGATTGTGGAGAATGTGGGCATCGATCCCACTACCTCTTACATGCTAAGCAAGCGCTCTACCATTTGAGCTAATTCCCCTGCAAGCTTTTTTTCCTCCCTGTGTTCACAGCGTACCGGACAAACTCTCAATATCCACCCCTTATGTCCTCTGTGTTTGTAGATTGTGGAGCCCGAATACTTGACAGTCACGGGCCTTGTTGACAAGGCCAGAAGCAGTCGGAGGGAACAAACAGTTGGTGTGGCATGAGGTTTTGGTGCTAATGGAGTGCACCTTTTGGCCAAAGAGAATCTCCAAAGTGTTTAATTGCAGCCTTAGAAGAGTTGGCTACAATCTTCCTTGATAGGCCGCAGTCTGTTCTTGTGCTTGAGTGTAGACACACGGATGGAAATTCTGTCAGGATTGACATTCGTCGGCCATCTCAGAAGTGCTTCTTCTTTTCCTTTCGGCTGTTCCCTTTCAGGGGTCGCCACAGCGAACCATGTGCCTCCATCTAACCCTGTCCTCTGCATCCTCTTCACTCATACCAACTAACTTCATGTCCTCCCTTACTACATCCATAAATCTCCGCTTTGGTCTTCCTCTAGACCTCCTGCCTTGCAGCTCCAACCTATATATCCATCTAAAGATATATTCACAAGCCATCTCAGAAGTGCATCGCCTGTATGATAAAGGATTGCGCGTCACCTTGACGAGGTCAGGGGAGGCATGAGGCATTTGGAGAATGTGGGTATTGATCCCAGTACTTCTTGCATACAAAGCTAGTGCTTTACCATTTAAGCTAATTCCCTTGCAAAGGTACTTGGAAATTAAATTCAGAGAGGAGATATTCTAGGTGTTCTTATTAAACCCTGCGAGGTGACCTAGAAATCCTGTAGGTCTGTCTTTGCTGATCAAAGTCTCGTCGCCCTTCCTTGCTTAATTGACGAGGTGGCCGAGTGGTTAAGGCTATGGACTGCTAATCTATTGTGCTCTGCACGCGTGGGTTCGAATCCCATCCTCGTCGCATGTCAGATTAAAGTGTTTTTAGACAAACACAGATAAAACCTTCTGCTGGACTTACAACATCCAATGGTAAACCAAATACTGTTTTGTGCAGAGAACTCGAGTGTGACAGTTGATGTAGAAATCAGACTGTTGACATGTGAATGCAGGTGATTAAGCTCACTGGACAAGCAGCTTTGGAAGAGCTTCCTTGATATGCTGCAGATAGGCTGTATAATAAGGTGTGTATTCCATGCTGCTCTGCCCACCGGGGCTACAAAACATTTGGTTCAGGTGTCACATTAATGTCGTCTAGTGAACAGGACACCACAGATACAAGGCCTGTAGAGACACATGCAGGCAGAGTCCCCCACAAAACTGCTACTCACTGGATATGTTCTCTTTTCCAACCATTCTCTGTTAACCCTAAATATGGTAGTGTGTAAAAGTTCCAGGAAATCAGCAATTTCTGAAATGGCTGATCGCCCCCACTGATACTCGGTTGGAACTTCAGCAGAACGTTTTGACTGTATGTACAAGCCTAAATGCATTGACTGGCTGCCATGTGTTTAGCTGATCAGACGGCAAACTGGTCGCCTTTTTAGCTGTACTGCTGACAGGCAATTTCCCATTCTAATTGATTGTGAACTGCACATGTGGGATATGGAGGCTGAAACTTTTTAACAGTTTCATCCATTTATGGGAAAAAGGAAATCAAACGATTGTGGAGAATGTGGGCATCGATCCCACTACCTCTTGCATGCTAAGCAAGCGCTCTACCATTTGAGCTAATTCCCCTGCAAGCTTTTTTTCCTCCCTGTGTTCACAGCGTACCGGACAAACTCTCAATATCCACCCCTTATGTCCTCTGTGTTTGTAGATTGTGGAGCCCGAATACTTGACAGTCACGGGCCTTGTTGACAAGGCCAGAAGCAGTCGGAGGGAACAAACAGTTGGTGTGGCATGAGGTTTTGGTGCTAATGGAGTGCACCTTTTTGCCAAAGAGAATCTCCAAAGTGTTTAATTGCAGCCTTAGAAGAGTTGGCTACAATCTTCCTTGATAGGCTGCAGTCTGTTCTTGTGCTTGAGTGTAGACACACGGATGGAAATACTGTCAGGATTGACATTCGTCGGCCATCTCAGAAGTGCTTCTTCTTTTCCTTTCGGCTGTTCCCTTTCAGGGGTCGCCACAGCGAATCATGTGCGTCTATCTAACCCTGTCCTCTGCATCCTCTTCACTCATACCAACTAACTTCATGTCCTCCCTTACTACATCCATAAATCTCCGCTTTGGTCTTCCTCTAGACCTCCTGCCTGGCAGCTCCAACCTATGTATCCATCTAAAGATATATTCACAAGCCATCTCAGAAGTGCATCGCCTGTATGATAAAGGATTGCGCGTCACCTTGACGAGGTCAGGGTAGGCATGAGGCATTTGGAGAATGTGGGTATTGATCCCACTACTTCTTGCATACAAAGCTAGTGCTTTACCATTTAAGCTAATTCCCTTGCAAAGGTACTTGGATATTAAATTCAGAGAGGAGATATTCTAGGTGTTCTTATTAAACCCTGCGAGGTGACCTAGAAATCCTGTAGGTCTGTCTTTGCTGATCAAAGTCTCGTCGCCCTTCCTTGCTTAATTGACGAGGTGGCCGAGTGGTTAAGGCGATGGACTGCTAATCCATTGTGCTCTGCACGCATGGGTTGGAATCCCATCCTCGTCGCATGTCAGATTAAAGTGGTTTTAGACAAACACAGATAAAACCTTCTGCTGGACTTACAACATCCAATGGTAAACCAAATACTGTTTTGTGCAGAGAACTCGAGTGTGACAGTTGATGCAGAAATCAGACTGTTGACATGTGAGTGCAGGTGATTAAGCTCACTGGACAAGCAGCTTTGGAAGAGCTTCCTTGATAGGCTGCAGATAGGCTGTATAATAAGGTGTGTATTCCATGCTGCTCTGCCCACCGGGGCTACAAAACATTTGGTTCAGGTGTCACATTAATGTCGTCTAGTGAACAGGACACCACAGATACAAGGCCTGTGGAGACACATGCAGGCAGGGTCCCACACAAAACTGCTACTCAGTGGATATGTTCTCTTTTCCAAACATTTTCTGTTAAACCTAAATTTGGTAGTGTGTAAAAGTTCCAGGAAATCAGCAATTTCTGAAATGGCTGATCGCCCCCACTGATACTCGATTGGAACTTCAGCAGAACGTTTTGACTGTGTGTACAAGCCTAAATGCATTGACTGGCTGCCATGTGTTTAGCTGATCAGACAGCAAACTGGTCGCCTTTTTAGCTGTACTGCTGACAGGCAATTTCCCATTCTAATTGATTGTGATCTGCACATGTGGGATATGGAGGCTGAAACTTTTTAACAGTTTCATCCATTTATGGGAAAAATGAAATCAAACGTTTGTGGAGAATGTGGGCATCAATCCCACTACCTCTTGCATGCTAAGCAAGCACTCTACTATCTGAGCTAATTCCCCTGCAAGCTTTTTTTCCTCCCTGTGTTCACAGGGCAGAATTTGCAAACGTACCGGACAAACTCTCAATATCCACCCCTTATGTCCTCTGTGTTTGTAGATTGTGGAGCCCGAATACTTGACAGTCACGGGCCTTGTTGACAAGGCCAGAAGCAGTCGGAGGGAACAAACAGTTGGTGTGGCATGAGGTTTTGGTGCTAATGGAGTGCACCTTTTGGCCAAAGAGAATCTCCAAAGTGTTTAATTGCAGCCTTAGAAGAGTTGGCTACAATCTTCCTTGATAGGCCGCAGTCTGTTCTTGTGCTTGAGTGTAGACACACGGATGGAAATTCTGTCAGGATTGACATTCGTCGGCCATCTCAGAAATGCTTCTTCTTTTCCTTTCGGCTGTTCCCTTTCAGGGGTCGCCACAGCGAATCATGTGCCTCCATCTAACCCTGTCCTCTGCATCCTCTTCACTCATACCAACTAACTTCATGTCCTCCCTTACTACATCCATAAATCTCCGCTTTGGTCTTCCTCTAGACCTCCTGCCTTACAGCTCCAACCTATGTATCCATCTAAAGATATATTCACAAGCCATCTCAGAAGTGCATCGCCTGTATGATAAAGGATTGCGCGTCACCTTGACGAGGTCAGGGGAGGCATGAGGCATTTGGAGAATGTGGGTATTGATCCCAGTACTTCTTGCATACAAAGCTAGTGCTTTACCATTTAAGCTAATTCCCTTGCAAAGGTACTTGGATATTAAATTCAGAGAGGAGATATTCTACGTGTTCTTAATAAACCCTGCGAGGTGACCTAGAAATCCTTTAGGTCTGTCTTTGCTGATCAAAGTCTCGTCGCCCTTCCTTGCTTAATTGACGAGGTGGCCGAGTGGTTAAGGCGATGGACTGCTAATCCATTGTGCTCTGCACGCGTGGGTGCGAATCCCATCCTCTTCGCATGTCAGATTAAAGTGTTTTTAGACAAACACAGATAAAACCTTCTGCTGGACTTACAACATCCAATGGTAAACCAAATACTGTTTTGTGCAAAGAACTCGAGTGTGACAGTTGATGCAGAAATCAGACTGTTGACATGTGAGTGCAGGTGATTAAGCCCACTGGACAAGCAGCTTTGGAAGAGCTTCCTTGATAGGCTGCAGATAGGCTGTATAATAAGGTGTGTATTCCATGCTGCTCTGCCCACCGGGGCTACAAAACATTTGGTTCAGGTGTCACATTAATGTCGTCTAGTGAACAGGACACCACAGATACAAGGCCTGTGGAGACACATGCAGGCAGAGTCCCCCACAAAACTGCTACTCACTGGATATGTTCTCTTTTCCAACCATTCTCTGTTAACCCTAAATATGGTAGTGTGTAAAAGTTCCAGGAAATCAACAATTTCTGAAATGGTTGTTCGCCCCCACTGATACTCGGTTGGAACTTCAGCAGAACGTTTTGACTGTGTGTACAAACCTAAATGCATTGACTGGCTGCCATGTGTTTAGCTGATCAGACGGCAAACTGGTCGCCTTTTTAGCTGTACTGCTGACAGGCAATTTCCCATTCTAATTGATTGTGATCTGCACATGTGGGATATGGAGGCTGAAACTTTTTAACAGTTTCATCCATTTATGGAAAAAGGAAATCAAACGATTGTGGAGAATGTGGGCATCAATCCCACTACCTCTTGCATGCTAAGCAAGTGCTCTACCATCTGAGCTAATTCCCCTGCAAGCTTTTTTTCCTCCCTGTGTTCACAGGGCAGAATTTGCAAACGTACCGGACAAACTCTCAATATCCACCCCTTTATGTCCTCTGTGTTTGTAGATTGTGGAGCCCGAATACGTGACAGTCACGGACCTTGTTGACAAGGCCAGAAGCAGTCGGAGGGAACAAACAGTTGGTGTGGCATGAGGATTTGGTGCTAATGGAGTGCACCTTTTTGCCAAAGAGAATCTCCAAAGTGTTTAATTGCAGCCTTAGAAGAGTTGGCTACAATCTTCCTTGATAGGCTGCAGTCTGTTCTTGTGCTTGAGTGTAGACACACGGATGGAAATACTGTCAGGATTGACATTCGTCGGCCATCTCAGAAGTGCTTCTTTTTTTCCTTTCGGCTGTTCCCTTTCAGGGATCGCCACAGCGAATCATGTGCCTCCATCTAACCCTGTCCTCTGCATCCTCTTCACTCATACCAACTAACTTCATGTCCTCCCTTACTACATCCATAAATCTCCGCTTTGGTCTTCCTCTAGACCTCCTGCCTGGCAGCTCCAACCTATGTATCCATCTAAAGATATATTCACAAGCCATCTCAGATGTGCATCACCTGTATGATAAAGGATTGCGCGTCACCTTGACGAGGTCAGGGGAGGCATGAGGCATTTGGAGAATGTGTGTATTGATCCCACTACTTCTTGCATACAAAGCTAGTGCTTTACCATTTAAGCTAATTCCCTTGCAAAGGTACTTGGATATTAAATTCAGAGAGGAGATATTCTAGGTGTTCTTATTAAACCCTGCGAGGTGACCTAGCAATCCTGTAGGTCTGTCTTTGCTGATCAAAGTCTCGTCGCCCTTCCTTGCTTAGTTGACGAGGTGGCCGAGTGGTTAAGGCGATGGACTGCTAATCTATTGTGCTCTGCACGCGTGGGTTTGAATCCCATCCTTGTCGCATGTCAGATTAAAGTGTTTTTAGACAAACAAAGATAAAACCTTCTGCTGGACTTACAACATCCAATGGTAAACCAAATACTGTTTTGTGCAGAGAACTCGAGTGTGACAGTTGATGCAGAAATCAGACTGTTGACATATGAGTGCAGGTGATTAAGCCCACTGGACAAGCAGCTTTGGAAGAGCTTCCTTGATAGGCTGCAGATAGGCTGTATAATAAGGTGTGTATTCCAAGCTGCTCTGCCCACCGGGGCTACAAAAAATTTGGTTCAGGTGTCACATTAATGTCGTCTAGTGAACAGGACACCACAGATACAAGGCCTGTAGAGACACATGCAGGCAGAGTCCCCTACAAAACTGCTACTCACTGGATATGTTCTCTTTTCCAACCATTCTCTGTTAACCCTGAATATGGTAGTGTGTAAAAGTTCCAGGAAATCAGCAATTTCTGAAATGGCTGATCGCCCCCACTGATACTCGGTTGGAACTTCAGCAGAACGTTTTGACTGTGTGTACAAGCCTAAATGCATGGACTGGCTGACATGTGTTTAGCTGATCAGACGGCAAACTGGTCGCCTTTTTAGCTGTACTGCTGACAGGCAATTTCCCATTCTAATTGATTGTGATCTGCACATGTGGGATATGGAGGCTGAAACTTTTTAACAGTTTCATCCATTTATGGGAAAAAGGAAATCAAAGGATTGTGGAGAATGTGGGCATCGATCCCACTACCTCTTACATGCTAAGCAAGCGCTCTACCATTTGAGCTAATTCCCCTGCAAGCTTTTTTTCCTCCCTGTGTTCACAGCGTACCGGACAAACTCTCAATATCCACCCCTTATGTCCTCTGTGTTTGTAGATTGTGGAGCCCGAATACTTGACAGTCACGGGCCTTGTTGACAAGGCCAGAAGCAGTCGGAGGGAACAAACAGTTGGTGTGGCATGAGGTTTTGGTGCTAATGGAGTGCACCTTTTGGCCAAAGAGAATCTCCAAAGTGTTTAATTGCAGCCTTAGAAGAGTTGGCTACAATCTTCCTTGATAGGCCGCAGTCTGTTCTTGTGCTTGAGTGTAGACACACGGATGGAAATTCTGTCAGGATTGACATTCGTCGGCCATCTCAGAAGTGCTTCTTCTTTTCCTTTCGGCTGTTCCCTTTCAGGGGTCGCCACAGCGAATCATGTGCCTCCATCTAACCCTGTCCTCTGCATCCTCTTCACTCATACCAACTAACTTCATGTCCTCCCTTACTACATCCATAAATCTCCGCTTTGGTCTTCCTCTAGACCTCCTGCCTGGCAGCTCCAACCTATGTATCCATCTAAAGATATATTCACAAGCCATCTCAGATGTGCATCACCTGTATGATAAAGGATTGCGCGTCACCTTGACGAGGTCAGGGGAGGCATGAGGCATTTGGAGAATGTGTATATTGATCCCACTACTTCTTGCATACAAAGCTAGTGCTTTACCATTTAAGCTAATTCCCTTGCAAAGGTACTTGGATATTAAATTCAGAGAGGAGATATTCTAGGTGTTCTTATTAAACCCTGCGAGGTGACCTAGCAATCCTGTAGGTCTGTCTTTGCTGATCAAAGTCTCGTCGCCCTTCCTTGCTTAGTTGACAAGGTGGCCGAGTGGTTAAGGCGATGGACTGCTAATCTATTGTTCTCTGCACGCGTGGGTTTGAATCCCATCCTCGTCGCATGTCAGATTAAAGTGTTTTTAGACAAACACAGATAAAACCTTCTGCTGGACTTACAACATCCAATGGTAAACCAAATACTGTTTTGTGCAGAGAACTCGAGTGTGACAGTTGATGCAGAAATCAGACTGTTGACATATGAGTGCAGGTGATTAAGCCCACTGGACAAGCAGCTTTGGAAGAGCTTCCTTGATAGGCTGCAGATAGGCTGTATAATAAGGTGTGTATTCCAAGCTGCTCTGCCCACCGGGGCTACAAAAAATTTGGTTCAGGTGTCACATTAATGTCGTCTAGTGAACAGGACACCACAGATACAAGGCCTGTAGAGACACATGCAGGCAGAGTCCCCCACAAAACTGCTACTCACTGGATATGTTCTCTTTTCCAACCATTCTCTGTTAACCCTGAATATGGTAGTGTGTAAAAGTTCCAGGAAATCAGCAATTTCTGAAATGGCTGATCGCCCCCACTGATACTCGGTTGGAACTTCAGCAGAACGTTTTGACTGTGTGTACAAGCCTAAATGCATGGACTGGCTGACATGTGTTTAGCTGATCAGACGGCAAACTGGTCGCCTTTTTAGCTGTACTGCTGACAGGCAATTTCCCATTCTAATTGATTGTGATCTGCACATGTGGGATATGGAGGCTGAAACTTTTTAACAGTTTCATCCATTTATGGGAAAAAGGAAATCAAAGGATTGTGGAGAATGTGGGCATCGATCCCACTACCTCTTACATGCTAAGCAAGCGCTCTACCATTTGAGCTAATTCCCCTGCAAGCTTTTTTTCCTCCCTGTGTTCACAGCGTACCGGACAAACTCTCAATATCCACCCCTTATGTCCTCTGTGTTTGTAGATTGTGGAGCCCGAATACTTGACAGTCACGGGCCTTGTTGACAAGGCCAGAAGCAGTCGGAGGGAACAAACAGTTGGTGTGGCATGAGGTTTTGGTGCTAATGGAGTGCACCTTTTGGCCAAAGAGAATCTCCAAAGTGTTTAATTGCAGCCTTAGAAGAGTTGGCTACAATCTTCCTTGATAGGCCGCAGTCTGTTCTTGTGCTTGAGTGTAGACACACGGATGGAAATTCTGTCAGGATTGACATTCGTCGGCCATCTCAGAAGTGCTTCTTCTTTTCCTTTCGGCTGTTCCCTTTCAGGGGTCGCCACAGCGAACCATGTGCCTCCATCTAACCCTGTCCTCTGCATCCTCTTCACTCATACCAACTAACTTCATGTCCTCCCTTACTACATCCATAAATCTCCGCTTTGGTCTTCCTCTAGACCTCCTGCCTTGCAGCTCCAACCTATATATCCATCTAAAGATATATTCACAAGCCATCTCAGAAGTGCATCGCCTGTATGATAAAGGATTGCGCGTCACCTTGACGAGGTCAGGGGAGGCATGAGGCATTTGGAGAATGTGGGTATTGATCCCAGTACTTCTTGCATACAAAGCTAGTGCTTTACCATTTAAGCTAATTCCCTTGCAAAGGTACTTGGAAATTAAATTCAGAGAGGAGATATTCTAGGTGTTCTTATTAAACCCTGCGAGGTGACCTAGAAATCCTGTAGGTCTGTCTTTGCTGATCAAAGTCTCGTCGCCCTTCCTTGCTTAATTGACGAGGTGGCCGAGTGGTTAAGGCTATGGACTGCTAATCTATTGTGCTCTGCACGCGTGGGTTCGAATCCCATCCTCGTCGCATGTCAGATTAAAGTGTTTTTAGACAAACACAGATAAAACCTTCTGCTGGACTTACAACATCCAATGGTAAACCAAATACTGTTTTGTGCAGAGAACTCGAGTGTGACAGTTGATGTAGAAATCAGACTGTTGACATGTGAATGCAGGTGATTAAGCTCACTGGACAAGCAGCTTTGGAAGAGCTTCCTTGATATGCTGCAGATAGGCTGTATAATAAGGTGTGTATTCCATGCTGCTCTGCCCACCGGGGCTACAAAACATTTGGTTCAGGTGTCACATTAATGTCGTCTAGTGAACAGGACACCACAGATACAAGGCCTGTAGAGACACATGCAGGCAGAGTCCCCCACAAAACTGCTACTCACTGGATATGTTCTCTTTTCCAACCATTCTCTGTTAACCCTAAATATGGTAGTGTGTAAAAGTTCCAGGAAATCAGCAATTTCTGAAATGGCTGATCGCCCCCACTGATACTCGGTTGGAACTTCAGCAGAACGTTTTGACTGTATGTACAAGCCTAAATGCATTGACTGGCTGCCATGTGTTTAGCTGATCAGACGGCAAACTGGTCGCCTTTTTAGCTGTACTGCTGACAGGCAATTTCCCATTCTAATTGATTGTGAACTGCACATGTGGGATATGGAGGCTGAAACTTTTTAACAGTTTCATCCATTTATGGGAAAAAGGAAATCAAACGATTGTGGAGAATGTGGGCATCGATCCCACTACCTCTTGCATGCTAAGCAAGCGCTCTACCATTTGAGCTAATTCCCCTGCAAGCTTTTTTTCCTCCCTGTGTTCACAGCGTACCGGACAAACTCTCAATATCCACCCCTTATGTCCTCTGTGTTTGTAGATTGTGGAGCCCGAATACTTGACAGTCACGGGCCTTGTTGACAAGGCCAGAAGCAGTCGGAGGGAACAAACAGTTGGTGTGGCATGAGGTTTTGGTGCTAATGGAGTGCACCTTTTTGCCAAAGAGAATCTCCAAAGTGTTTAATTGCAGCCTTAGAAGAGTTGGCTACAATCTTCCTTGATAGGCTGCAGTCTGTTCTTGTGCTTGAGTGTAGACACACGGATGGAAATACTGTCAGGATTGACATTCGTCGGCCATCTCAGAAGTGCTTCTTCTTTTCCTTTCGGCTGTTCCCTTTCAGGGGTCGCCACAGCGAATCATGTGCGTCTATCTAACCCTGTCCTCTGCATCCTCTTCACTCATACCAACTAACTTCATGTCCTCCCTTACTACATCCATAAATCTCCGCTTTGGTCTTCCTCTAGACCTCCTGCCTGGCAGCTCCAACCTATGTATCCATCTAAAGATATATTCACAAGCCATCTCAGAAGTGCATCGCCTGTATGATAAAGGATTGCGCGTCACCTTGACGAGGTCAGGGTAGGCATGAGGCATTTGGAGAATGTGGGTATTGATCCCACTACTTCTTGCATACAAAGCTAGTGCTTTACCATTTAAGCTAATTCCCTTGCAAAGGTACTTGGATATTAAATTCAGAGAGGAGATATTCTAGGTGTTCTTATTAAACCCTGCGAGGTGACCTAGAAATCCTGTAGGTCTGTCTTTGCTGATCAAAGTCTCGTCGCCCTTCCTTGCTTAATTGACGAGGTGGCCGAGTGGTTAAGGCGATGGACTGCTAATCCATTGTGCTCTGCACGCATGGGTTGGAATCCCATCCTCGTCGCATGTCAGATTAAAGTGGTTTTAGACAAACACAGATAAAACCTTCTGCTGGACTTACAACATCCAATGGTAAACCAAATACTGTTTTGTGCAGAGAACTCGAGTGTGACAGTTGATGCAGAAATCAGACTGTTGACATGTGAGTGCAGGTGATTAAGCTCACTGGACAAGCAGCTTTGGAAGAGCTTCCTTGATAGGCTGCAGATAGGCTGTATAATAAGGTGTGTATTCCATGCTGCTCTGCCCACCGGGGCTACAAAACATTTGGTTCAGGTGTCACATTAATGTCGTCTAGTGAACAGGACACCACAGATACAAGGCCTGTGGAGACACATGCAGGCAGGGTCCCACACAAAACTGCTACTCAGTGGATATGTTCTCTTTTCCAAACATTTTCTGTTAAACCTAAATTTGGTAGTGTGTAAAAGTTCCAGGAAATCAGCAATTTCTGAAATGGCTGATCGCCCCCACTGATACTCGATTGGAACTTCAGCAGAACGTTTTGACTGTGTGTACAAGCCTAAATGCATTGACTGGCTGCCATGTGTTTAGCTGATCAGACAGCAAACTGGTCGCCTTTTTAGCTGTACTGCTGACAGGCAATTTCCCATTCTAATTGATTGTGATCTGCACATGTGGGATATGGAGGCTGAAACTTTTTAACAGTTTCATCCATTTATGGGAAAAATGAAATCAAACGTTTGTGGAGAATGTGGGCATCAATCCCACTACCTCTTGCATGCTAAGCAAGCACTCTACTATCTGAGCTAATTCCCCTGCAAGCTTTTTTTCCTCCCTGTGTTCACAGGGCAGAATTTGCAAACGTACCGGACAAACTCTCAATATCCACCCCTTATGTCCTCTGTGTTTGTAGATTGTGGAGCCCGAATACTTGACAGTCACGGGCCTTGTTGACAAGGCCAGAAGCAGTCGGAGGGAACAAACAGTTGGTGTGGCATGAGGTTTTGGTGCTAATGGAGTGCACCTTTTGGCCAAAGAGAATCTCCAAAGTGTTTAATTGCAGCCTTAGAAGAGTTGGCTACAATCTTCCTTGATAGGCCGCAGTCTGTTCTTGTGCTTGAGTGTAGACACACGGATGGAAATTCTGTCAGGATTGACATTCGTCGGCCATCTCAGAAATGCTTCTTCTTTTCCTTTCGGCTGTTCCCTTTCAGGGGTCGCCACAGCGAATCATGTGCCTCCATCTAACCCTGTCCTCTGCATCCTCTTCACTCATACCAACTAACTTCATGTCCTCCCTTACTACATCCATAAATCTCCGCTTTGGTCTTCCTCTAGACCTCCTGCCTTACAGCTCCAACCTATGTATCCATCTAAAGATATATTCACAAGCCATCTCAGAAGTGCATCGCCTGTATGATAAAGGATTGCGCGTCACCTTGACGAGGTCAGGGGAGGCATGAGGCATTTGGAGAATGTGGGTATTGATCCCAGTACTTCTTGCATACAAAGCTAGTGCTTTACCATTTAAGCTAATTCCCTTGCAAAGGTACTTGGATATTAAATTCAGAGAGGAGATATTCTACGTGTTCTTAATAAACCCTGCGAGGTGACCTAGAAATCCTTTAGGTCTGTCTTTGCTGATCAAAGTCTCGTCGCCCTTCCTTGCTTAATTGACGAGGTGGCCGAGTGGTTAAGGCGATGGACTGCTAATCCATTGTGCTCTGCACGCGTGGGTGCGAATCCCATCCTCTTCGCATGTCAGATTAAAGTGTTTTTAGACAAACACAGATAAAACCTTCTGCTGGACTTACAACATCCAATGGTAAACCAAATACTGTTTTGTGCAAAGAACTCGAGTGTGACAGTTGATGCAGAAATCAGACTGTTGACATGTGAGTGCAGGTGATTAAGCCCACTGGACAAGCAGCTTTGGAAGAGCTTCCTTGATAGGCTGCAGATAGGCTGTATAATAAGGTGTGTATTCCATGCTGCTCTGCCCACCGGGGCTACAAAACATTTGGTTCAGGTGTCACATTAATGTCGTCTAGTGAACAGGACACCACAGATACAAGGCCTGTGGAGACACATGCAGGCAGAGTCCCCCACAAAACTGCTACTCACTGGATATGTTCTCTTTTCCAACCATTCTCTGTTAACCCTAAATATGGTAGTGTGTAAAAGTTCCAGGAAATCAACAATTTCTGAAATGGTTGTTCGCCCCCACTGATACTCGGTTGGAACTTCAGCAGAACGTTTTGACTGTGTGTACAAACCTAAATGCATTGACTGGCTGCCATGTGTTTAGCTGATCAGACGGCAAACTGGTCGCCTTTTTAGCTGTACTGCTGACAGGCAATTTCCCATTCTAATTGATTGTGATCTGCACATGTGGGATATGGAGGCTGAAACTTTTTAACAGTTTCATCCATTTATGGAAAAAGGAAATCAAACGATTGTGGAGAATGTGGGCATCAATCCCACTACCTCTTGCATGCTAAGCAAGTGCTCTACCATCTGAGCTAATTCCCCTGCAAGCTTTTTTTCCTCCCTGTGTTCACAGGGCAGAATTTGCAAACGTACCGGACAAACTCTCAATATCCACCCCTTATGTCCTCTGTGTTTGTAGATTGTGGAGCCCGAATACGTGACAGTCACGGACCTTGTTGACAAGGCCAGAAGCAGTCGGAGGGAACAAACAGTTGGTGTGGCATGAGGATTTGGTGCTAATGGAGTGCACCTTTTTGCCAAAGAGAATCTCCAAAGTGTTTAATTGCAGCCTTAGAAGAGTTGGCTACAATCTTCCTTGATAGGCTGCAGTCTGTTCTTGTGCTTGAGTGTAGACACACGGATGGAAATACTGTCAGGATTGACATTCGTCGGCCATCTCAGAAGTGCTTCTTTTTTTCCTTTCGGCTGTTCCCTTTCAGGGATCGCCACAGCGAATCATGTGCCTCCATCTAACCCTGTCCTCTGCATCCTCTTCACTCATACCAACTAACTTCATGTCCTCCCTTACTACATCCATAAATCTCCGCTTTGGTCTTCCTCTAGACCTCCTGCCTGGCAGCTCCAACCTATGTATCCATCTAAAGATATATTCACAAGCCATCTCAGATGTGCATCACCTGTATGATAAAGGATTGCGCGTCACCTTGACGAGGTCAGGGGAGGCATGAGGCATTTGGAGAATGTGTGTATTGATCCCACTACTTCTTGCATACAAAGCTAGTGCTTTACCATTTAAGCTAATTCCCTTGCAAAGGTACTTGGATATTAAATTCAGAGAGGAGATATTCTAGGTGTTCTTATTAAACCCTGCGAGGTGACCTAGCAATCCTGTAGGTCTGTCTTTGCTGATCAAAGTCTCGTCGCCCTTCCTTGCTTAATTGACGAGGTGGCCGAGTGGTTAAGGAGATGGACTGCTAATCTATTGTGCTCTGCACGCGTGGGTTTGAAGCCCATCCTCGTCGCATGTCAGATTAAAGTGTTTTTAGACAAACACAGATAAAACCTTCTGCTGGACTTACAACATCCAATGGTAAACCAAATACTGTTTTGTGCAGAGAACTCGAGTGTGACAGTTGATGCAGAAATCAGACTGTTGACATACGAGTGCAGTTGATTAAGCCCACTGGACAAGCAGCTTTGGAAGAGCTTCCTTGATAGGCTGCAGATAGGCTGTATAATAAGGTGTGTATTCCAAGCTGCTCTGCCCACCGGGGCTACAAAAAATTTGGTTCAGGTGTCACATTAATGTCGTCTAGTGAACAGGACACCACAGATACAAGGCCTGTAGAGACACATGCAGGCAGAGTCCCCCACAAAACTGCTACTCACTGGATATGTTCTCTTTTCCAACCATTCTCTGTTAACCCTGAATATGGTAGTGTGTAAAAGTTCCAGGAAATCAGCAATTTCTGAAATGGCTGATCGCCCCCACTGATACTCGGTTGGAACTTCAGCAGAACGTTTTGACTGTGTGTACAAGCCTAAATGCATTGACTGGCTGCCATGTGTTTAGCTGATCAGACGGCAAACTGGTCGCCTTTTTAGCTGTACTGCTGACAGGCAATTTCCCATTCTAATTGATTGTGATCTGCACATGTGGGATATGGAGGCTGAAACTTTTTAACAGTTTCATCCATTTATGGGGAAAAAGGAAATCAAAGGATTGTGGAGAATGTGGGCATCGATCCCACTACCTCTTACATGCTAAGCAAGCGCTCTACCATTTGAGCTAATTCCCCTGCAAGCTTTTTTTCCTCCCTGTGTTCACAGCGTACCGGACAAACTCTCAATATCCACCCCTTATGTCCTCTGTGTTTGTAGATTGTGGAGCCCGAATACGTGACAGCCACGGACCTTGTTGACAAGGCCAGAAGCAGTCGGAGGGAACAAACAGTTGGTGTGGCATGAGGATTTGGTGCTAATGGAGTGCACCTTTTTGCCAAAGAGAATCTCCAAAGTGTTTAATTGCAGCCTTAGAAGAGTTGGCTACAATCTTCCTTGATAGGCTGCAGTCTGTTCTTGTGCTTGAGTGTAGACACACGGATGGAAATACTGTCAGGATTGACATTCGTCGGCCATTTCAGAAGTGCTTCTTTTTTTCCTTTCGGCTGTTCCCTTTCAGGGATCGCCACTGCGAATCATGTGCCTCCATCTAACCCTGTCCTCTGCATCCTCTTCACTCATACCAACTAACTTCATGTCCTCCCTTACTACATCCATAAATCTCCGCTTTGGTCTTCCTCTAGACCTCCTGCCTGGCAGCTCCAACCTATGTATCCATCTAAAGATATATTCACAAGCCATCTCAGATGTGCATCACCTGTATGATAAAGGATTGCGCGTCACCTTGACGAGGTCAGGGGAGGCATGAGGCATTTGGAGAATGTGTGTATTGATCCCACTACTTCTTGCATACAAAGCTAGTGCTTTACCATTTAAGCTAATTCCCTTGCAAAGGTACTTGGATATTAAATTCAGAGAGGAGATATTCTAGGTGTTCTTATTAAACCCTGCGAGGTGACCTAGCAATCCTGTAGGTCTGTCTTTGCTGATCAAAGTGTCTTCGCCCTTCCTTGCTTAGTTGACGAGGTGGCCGAGTGGTTAAGGCGATGGACTGCTAATCTATTGTGCTCTGCACGCGTGGGTTTGAAGCCCATCCTTGTCGCATGTCAGATTAAAGTGTTTTTAGACAAACACAGATAAAACCTTCTGCTGGACTTACAACATCCAATGGTAAACCAAATACTGTTTTGTGCAGAGAACTCGAGTGTGACAGTTGATGCAGAAATCAGACTGTTGACATATGAGTGCAGGTGATTAAGCCCACTGGACAAGCAGCTTTGGAAGAGCTTCCTTGATAGGCTGCAGATAGGCTGTATAATAAGGTGTGTATTCCAAGCTGCTCTGCCCACCGGGGCTACAAAAAATTTGGTTCAGGTGTCACATTAATGTCGTCTAGTGAACAGGACACCACAGATACAAGGCCTGTAGAGACACATGCAGGCAGAGTCCCCCACAAAACTGCTACTCACTGGATGTGTTCTCTTTTCCAACCATTCTCTGTTAACCCTGAATATGGTAGTGTGTAAAAGTTCCAGGAAATCAGCAATTTCTGAAATGGCTGATCGCCCCCACTGATACTCGGTTGGAACTTCAGCAGAACGTTTTGACTGTGTGTACAAGCCTAAATGCATTGACTGGCTGCCATGTGTTTAGCTGATCAGACAGCAAACTGGTCGCCTTTTTAGCTGTACTGCTGACAGGCAATTTCCCATTCTAATTGATTGTGATCTGCACATGTGGGATATGGAGGCTGAAACTTTTTAACAGTTTCATCCATTTATGGGAAAAAGGAAATCAAAGGATTGTGGAGAATGTGGGCATCGATCCCACTACCTCTTACATGCTAAGCAAGCGCTCTACCATTTGAGCTAATTCCCCTGCAAGCTTTTTTTCCTCCCTGTGTTCACAGCGTACCGGACAAACTCTCAATATCCACCCCTTATGTCCTCTGTGTTTGTAGATTGTGGAGCCCGAATACGTGACAGTCACGGACCTTGTTGACAAGGCCAGAAGCAGTCGGAGGGAACAAACAGTTGGTGTGGCATGAGGATTTGGTGCTAATGGAGTGCACCTTTTTGCCAAAGAGAATCTCCAAAGTGTTTAATTGCAGCCTTAGAAGAGTTGGCTACAATCTTCCTTGATAGGCTGCAGTCTGTTCTTGTGCTTGAGTGTAGACACACGGATGGAAATACTGTCAGGATTGACATTCGTCGGCCATCTCAGAAGTGCTTCTTTTTTTCCTTTCGGCTGTTCCCTTTCAGGGATCGCCACAGCGAATCATGTGCCTCCATCTAACCCTGTCCTCTGCATCCTCTTCACTCATACCAACTAACTTCATGTCCTCCCTTACTACATCCATAAATCTCCGCTTTGGTCTTCCTCTAGACCTCCTGCCTGGCAGCTCCAACCTATGTATCCATCTAAAGATATATTCACAAGCCATCTCAGATGTGCATCACCTGTATGATAAAGGATTGCGCGTCACCTTGACGAGGTCAGGGGAGGCATGAGGCATTTGGAGAATGTGTGTATTGATCCCACTACTTCTTGCATACAAAGCTAGTGCTTTACCATTTAAGCTAATTCCCTTGCAAAGGTACTTGGATATTAAATTCAGAGAGGAGATATTCTAGGTGTTCTTATTAAACCCTGCGAGGTGACCTAGCAATCCTGTAGGTCTGTCTTTGCTGATCAAAGTCTCGTCGCCCTTCCTTGCTTAGTTGACGAGGTGGCCGAGTGGTTAAGGCGATGGACTGCTAATCTATTGTGCTCTGCACGCGTGGGTTTGAATCCCATCCTTGTCGCATGTCAGATTAAAGTGTTTTTAGACAAACAAAGATAAAACCTTCTGCTGGACTTACAACATCCAATGGTAAACCAAATACTGTTTTGTGCAGAGAACTCGAGTGTGACAGTTGATGCAGAAATCAGACTGTTGACATATGAGTGCAGGTGATTAAGCCCACTGGACAAGCAGCTTTGGAAGAGCTTCCTTGATAGGCTGCAGATAGGCTGTATAATAAGGTGTGTATTCCAAGCTGCTCTGCCCACCGGGGCTACAAAAAATTTGGTTCAGGTGTCACATTAATGTCGTCTAGTGAACAGGACACCACAGATACAAGGCCTGTAGAGACACATGCAGGCAGAGTCCCCTACAAAACTGCTACTCACTGGATATGTTCTCTTTTCCAACCATTCTCTGTTAACCCTGAATATGGTAGTGTGTAAAAGTTCCAGGAAATCAGCAATTTCTGAAATGGCTGATCGCCCCCACTGATACTCGGTTGGAACTTCAGCAGAACGTTTTGACTGTGTGTACAAGCCTAAATGCATGGACTGGCTGACATGTGTTTAGCTGATCAGACGGCAAACTGGTCGCCTTTTTAGCTGTACTGCTGACAGGCAATTTCCCATTCTAATTGATTGTGATCTGCACATGTGGGATATGGAGGCTGAAACTTTTTAACAGTTTCATCCATTTATGGGAAAAAGGAAATCAAAGGATTGTGGAGAATGTGGGCATCGATCCCACTACCTCTTACATGCTAAGCAAGCGCTCTACCATTTGAGCTAATTCCCCTGCAAGCTTTTTTTCCTCCCTGTGTTCACAGCGTACCGGACAAACTCTCAATATCCACCCCTTATGTCCTCTGTGTTTGTAGATTGTGGAGCCCGAATACTTGACAGTCACGGGCCTTGTTGACAAGGCCAGAAGCAGTCGGAGGGAACAAACAGTTGGTGTGGCATGAGGTTTTGGTGCTAATGGAGTGCACCTTTTGGCCAAAGAGAATCTCCAAAGTGTTTAATTGCAGCCTTAGAAGAGTTGGCTACAATCTTCCTTGATAGGCCGCAGTCTGTTCTTGTGCTTGAGTGTAGACACACGGATGGAAATTCTGTCAGGATTGACATTCGTCGGCCATCTCAGAAGTGCTTCTTCTTTTCCTTTCGGCTGTTCCCTTTCAGGGGTCGCCACAGCGAATCATCTGCCTCCATCTAACCCTGTCCTCTGCATCCTCTTCACTCATACCAACTAACTTCATGTCCTCCCTTACTACATCCATAAATCTCCGCTTTGGTCTTCCTCTAGACCTCCTGGCTGGCAGCTCCAACCTATGTATCCATCTAAAGATATATTCACAAGCCATCTCAGATGTGCATCACCTGTATGATAAAGGATTGCGCGTCACCTTGACGAGGTCAGGGGAGGCATGAGGCATTTGGAGAATGTGTATATTGATCCCACTACTTCTTGCATACAAAGCTAGTGCTTTACCATTTAAGCTAATTCCCTTGCAAAGGTACTTGGATATTAAATTCAGAGAGGAGATATTCTAGGTGTTCTTATTAAACCCTGCGAGTTGACCTAGCAATCCTGTAGGTCTGTCTTTGCTGATCAAAGTCTCGTCGCCCTTCCTTGCTTAGTTGACAAGGTGGCCGAGTGGTTAAGGCGATGGACTGCTAATCTATTGTTCTCTGCACGCGTGGGTTTGAATCCCATCCTCGTCGCATGTCAGATTAAAGTGTTTTTAGACAAACAAAGATAAAACCTTCTGCTGGACTTACAACATCCAATGGTAAACCAAATACTGTTTTGTGCAGAGAACTCGAGTGTGACAGTTGATGCAGAAATCAGACTGTTGACATATGAGTGCAGGTGATTAAGCCCACTGGACAAGCAGCTTTGGAAGAGCTTCCTTGATAGGCTGCAGATAGGCTGTATAATAAGGTGTGTATTCCAAGCTGCTCTGCCCACCGGGGCTACAAAAAATTTGGTTCAGGTGTCACATTAATGTCGTCTAGTGAACAGGACACCACAGATACAAGGCCTGTAGAGACACATGCAGGCAGAGTCCCCCACAAAACTGCTACTCACTGGATATGTTCTCTTTTCCAACCATTCTCTGTTAACCCTGAATATGGTAGTGTGTAAAAGTTCCAGGAAATCAGCAATTTCTGAAATGGCTGATCGCCCCCACTGATACTCGGTTGGAACTTCAGCAGAACGTTTTGACTGTGTGTACAAGCCTAAATGCATGGACTGGCTGACATGTGTTTAGCTGATCAGACGGCAAACTGGTCGCCTTTTTAGCTGTACTGCTGACAGGCAATTTCCCATTCTAATTGATTGTGATCTGCACATGTGGGATATGGAGGCTGAAACTTTTTAACAGTTTCATCCATTTATGGGAAAAAGGAAATCAAAGGATTGTGGAGAATGTGGGCATCGATCCCACTACCTCTTACATGCTAAGCAAGCGCTCTACCATTTGAGCTAATTCCCCTGCAAGCTTTTTTTCCTCCCTGTGTTCACAGCGTACCGGACAAACTCTCAATATCCACCCCTTATGTCCTCTGTGTTTGTAGATTGTGGAGCCCGAATACTTGACAGTCACGGGCCTTGTTGACAAGGCCAGAAGCAGTCGGAGGGAACAAACAGTTGGTGTGGCATGAGGTTTTGGTGCTAATGGAGTGCACCTTTTGGCCAAAGAGAATCTCCAAAGTGTTTAATTGCAGCCTTAGAAGAGTTGGCTACAATCTTCCTTGATAGGCCGCAGTCTGTTCTTGTGCTTGAGTGTAGACACACGGATGGAAATTCTGTCAGGATTGACATTCGTCGGCCATCTCAGAAGTGCTTCTTCTTTTCCTTTCGGCTGTTCCCTTTCAGGGGTCGCCACAGCGAATCATGTGCCTCCATCTAACCCTGTCCTCTGCATCCTCTTCACTCATACCAACTAACTTCATGTCCTCCCTTACTACATCCATAAATCTCCGCTTTGGTCTTCCTCTAGACCTCCTGCCTTGCAGCTCCAACCTATGTATCCATCTAAAGATATATTCACAAGCCATCTCAGAAGTGCATCGCCTGTATGATAAAGGATTGCGCGTCACCTTGACGAGGTCAGGGGAGGCATGAGGCATTTGGAGAATGTGGGTATTGATCCCAGTACTTCTTGCATACAAAGCTAGTGCTTTACCATTTAAGCTAATTCCCTTGCAAAGGTACTTGGAAATTAAATTCAGAGAGGAGATATTCTAGGTGTTCTTATTAAACCCTGCGAGGTGACCTAGAAATCCTGTAGGTCTGTCTTTGCTGATCAAAGTCTCGTCGCCCTTCCTTGCTTAATTGACGAGGTGGCCGAGTGGTTAAGGCTATGGACTGCTAATCTATTGTGCTCTGCACGCGTGGGTTCGAATCCCATCCTCGTCGCATGTCAGATTAAAGTGTTTTTAGACAAACACAGATAAAACCTTCTGCTGGACTTACAACATCCAATGGTAAACCAAATACTGTTTTGTGCAGAGAACTCGAGTGTGACAGTTGATGTAGAAATCAGACTGTTGACATGTGAATGCAGGTGATTAAGCTCACTGGACAAGCAGCTTTGGAAGAGCTTCCTTGATATGCTGCAGATAGGCTGTATAATAAGGTGTGTATTCCATGCTGCTCTGCCCACCGGGGCTACAAAACATTTGGTTCAGGTGTCACATTAATGTCGTCTAGTGAACAGGACACCACAGATACAAGGCCTGTAGAGACACATGCAGGCAGAGTCCCCCACAAAACTGCTACTCACTGGATATGTTCTCTTTTCCAACCATTCTCTGTTAACCCTAAATATGGTAGTGTGTAAAAGTTCCAGGAAATCAGCAATTTCTGAAATGGCTGATCGCCCCCACTGATACTCGGTTGGAACTTCAGCAGAACGTTTTGACTGTGTGTACAAGCCTAAATGCATTGACTGGCTGCCATGTGTTTAGCTGATCAGACGGCAAACTGGTCGCCTTTTTAGCTGTACTGCTGACAGGCAATTTCCCATTCTAATTGATTGTGAACTGCACATGTGGGATATGGAGGCTGAAACTTTTTAACAGTTTCATCCATTTATGGGAAAAAGGAAATCAAACGATTGTGGAGAATGTGGGCATCGATCCCACTACCTCTTGCATGCTAAGCAAGCGCTCTACCATTTGAGCTAATTCCCCTGCAAGCTTTTTTTCCTCCCTGTGTTCACAGCGTACCGGACAAACTCTCAATATCCACCCCTTATGTCCTCTGTGTTTGTAGATTGTGGAGCCCGAATACTTGACAGTCACGGGCCTTGTTGACAAGGCCAGAAGCAGTCGGAGGGAACAAACAGTTGGTGTGGCATGAGGTTTTGGTGCTAATGGAGTGCACCTTTTGGCCAAAGAGAATCTCCAAAGTGTTTAATTGCAGCCTTAGAAGAGTTGGCTACAATCTTCCTTGATAGGCCGCAGTCTGTTCTTGTGCTTGAGTGTAGACACACGGATGGAAATACTGTCAGGATTGACATTCGTCGGCCATCTCAGAAGTGCTTCTTCTTTTCCTTTCGGCTGTTCCCTTTCAGGGGTCGCCACAGCGAATCATGTGCGTCTATCTAACCCTGTCCTCTGCATCCTCTTCACTCATACCAACTAACTTCATGTCCTCCCTTACTACATCCATAAATCTCCACTTTGGTCTTCCTCTAGACCTCCTGCCTGGCAGCTCCAACCTATGTATCCATCTAAAGATATATTCACAAGCCATCTCAGAAGTGCATCGCCTGTATGATAAAGGATTGCGCGTCACCTTGACGAGGTCAGGGTAGGCATGAGGCATTTGGAGAATGTGGGTATTGATCCCACTACTTCTTGCATACAAAGCTAGTGCTTTACCATTTAAGCTAATTCCCTTGCAAAGGTACTTGGAAATTAAATTCAGAGAGGAGATATTCTAGGTGTTCTTATTAAACCCTGCGAGGTGACCTAGAAATCCTGTAGGTCTGTCTTTGCTGATCAAAGTCTCGTCGCCCTTCCTTGCTTAATTGACGAGGTGGCCGAGTGGTTAAGGCTATGGACTGCTAATCTATTGTGCTCTGCACGCGTGGGTTCGAATCCCATCCTCGTCGCATGTCAGATTAAAGTGTTTTTAGACAAACACAGATAAAACCTTCTGCTGGACTTACAACATCCAATGGTAAACCAAATACTGTTTTGTGCAGAGAACTCGAGTGTGACAGTTGATGTAGAAATCAGACTGTTGACATGTGAATGCAGGTGATTAAGCTCACTGGACAAGCAGCTTTGGAAGAGCTTCCTTGATATGCTGCAGATAGGCTGTATAATAAGGTGTGTATTCCATGCTGCTCTGCCCACCGGGGCTACAAAACATTTGGTTCAGGTGTCACATTAATGTTGTCTAGTGAACAGGACACCACAGATACAAGGCCTGTAGAGACACATGCAGGCAGAGTCCCCCACAAAACTGCTACTCACTGGATATGTTCTCTTTTCCAACCATTCTCTGTTAACCCTAAATATGGTAGTGTGTAAAAGTTCCAGGAAATCAGCAATTTCTGAAATGGCTGATCGCCCCCACTGATACTCGGTTGGAACTTCAGCAGAACGTTTTGACTGTGTGTACAAGCCTAAATGCATTGACTGGCTGCCATGTGTTTAGCTGATCAGACGGCAAACTGGTCGCCTTTTTAGCTGTACTGCTGACAGGCAATTTCCCATTCTAATTGATTGTGATCTGCACATGTGGGATATGGAGGCTGAAACTTTTTAACAGTTTCATCCATTTATGGGGAAAAAGGAAATCAAAGGATTGTGGAGAATGTGGGCATCGATCCCACTACCTCTTACATGCTAAGCAAGCGCTCTACCATTTGAGCTAATTCCCCTGCAAGCTTTTTTTCCTCCCTGTGTTCACAGCGTACCGGACAAACTCTCAATATCCACCCCTTATGTCCTCTGTGTTTGTAGATTGTGGAGCCCGAATACGTGACAGTCACGGACCTTGTTGACAAGGCCAGAAGCAGTCGGAGGGAACAAACAGTTGGTGTGGCATGAGGATTTGGTGCTAATGGAGTGCACCTTTTTGCCAAAGAGAATCTCCAAAGTGTTTAATTGCAGCCTTAGAAGAGTTGGCTACAATCTTCCTTGATAGGCTGCAGTCTGTTCTTGTGCTTGAGTGTAGACACACGGATGGAAATACTGTCAGGATTGACATTCGTCGGCCATTTCAGAAGTGCTTCTTTTTTTCCTTTCGGCTGTTCCCTTTCAGGGATCGCCACAGCGAATCATGTGCCTCCATCTAACCCTGTCCTCTGCATCCTCTTCACTCATACCAACTAACTTCATGTCCTCCCTTACTACATCCATAAATCTCCGCTTTGGTCTTCCTCTAGACCTCCTGCCTGGCAGCTCCAACCTATGTATCCATCTAAAGATATATTCACAAGCCATCTCAGATGTGCATCACCTGTATGATAAAGGATTGCGTGTCACCTTGACGAGGTCAGGGGAGGCATGAGGCATTTGGAGAATGTGTGTATTGATCCCACTACTTCTTGCATACAAAGCTAGTGCTTTACCATTTAAGCTAATTCCCTTGCAATGGTACTTGGATATTAAATTCAGAGAGGAGATATTCTAGGTGTTCTTATTAAACCCTGCGAGGTGACCTAGAAATCCTGTAGGTCTGTCTTTGCTGATCAAAGTCTCGTCGACCTTCCTTGCTTAATTGACGAGGTGGCCGAGTGGTTAAGGCGATGGACTGCTAATCCATTGTGCTCTGCACGCGTGGGTTTTAATCCCATCCTCGTCGCATGTCAGATTGAAGTGTTTTTAGACAAACACAGATAAAACCTTCTGCTGGACTTACAACACCCAACGGTAAACCAAATACTGTTTTGTGCAGAGAACTCGAGTGTGACAGTTGATGCAGAAATCAGACTGTTGACATGTGAGTGCAGGTGATTAAGCCCACTGGACAAGCAGCTTTGGAAGAGCTTCCTTGATAGGCTCCATATAGGCTGTATAATAGGGTTTGTATTCCATGCTGCTCTGCAACATTTGGTTCAGGTGTCACATTAATGTCGTCTAGTGAACAGGACACCACAGATACAAGGCCTGTGGAGACACTTGCAGGCAGAGTCCCCCACAAAACTGCTACTCAATGGATATGTTCTCTTCTCCAACCATTCTCTGTTAACCCTAAATATGGTAGTGTGTAAAAGTTCCAGGAAATCAGCAATTTCTAAGCTCTAAACCAACAACCTCTCTGCTAGACCCTATTCCAACTAAGCTGCTCAAGGAAGCTTTACCCTTAATAGATACGTTCATATTAGATATCATCAATCTATCTTTAGAAACAGGCTATGTACCACAGGCCTATAAGGTAGCTGTAATTAAACCATTACTTAAAAAACCCTGTCTTCACCCAGGTGTTTTTGCCAATTACAGACCAATATCCAATCTCCCCTTTATTTCTAAAATAATTGAAAAAGTAGTCGCAAAACAATTATGTGATCACCTTCATAGGAATAATTTGTATGAAGAGTTTCAGTCAGGATTTAGAGTTCATCATAGTACAGAAACAGCACTGGTAAAAGTCACCAACGATCTTCTCATGGCCTCAGATAATGGACTCATCTCTATACTTGTTCTGTTAGATCTTAGTGCCGCATTTGATACCATTGATCATAACATTTTATTACAGAGACTGGAACATGAAATTGGAATTACAGGAACTGCACTAGGTTGGTTTAAATCCTATCTGTCTGATAGATTTCAATTTGTTCATGTTAATGATGAATCCTCCATGCACACAAAGGTTAGCTATGGAGTTCCACAAGGCTCTGTGTTAGGACCAATACTTTTTACTTTATATATGTCTCCTTTAGGCAACATTATTAGAAAACACTCCATAAATTTCCACTGTTATGCTGATGATACCCAGCTATATTTATCTATGGAACCAGATGAAAATAATCAGTTAATAAAGCTTCAAGCATGCCTACAAGACATAAAGGCCTGGATGTCCCACAATTTTTTACTTTTAAACTCAGACAAAACTGAAGTCATAGTATTTGGGCCCAAAAATATCAGAGATATGATGTCCAACCATATTGTTACCCTAGATGGCATAAGTCTGGCCTCCAGTACTACTGCAAGGAACCTTGGAGTTATTTTTGATCAGGATCTGTCCTTTAAGTCACATATAAAACAAATCTCTAGAACAGCCTTCTTCCACCTACGGAACATTGCCAAAATTAGGAGCATACTGTCTCAAAGTGATGCCGAAAAACTGGTCCATGCATTTGTTACTTCTAGGTTGGACTACTGTAATTCCCTACTTTCAGGATGCCCCAGTAACTCCCTAAAGAGCCTGCAATTAATCCAAAATGCTGCAGCAAGAGTGCTGACTGGAACTAGCAAGAGAGATCATATTTCACCTTCACTAGCTTCTCTCCATTGGCTTCCCATTAAATTTAGAATAGAATTTAAAACCCTGCTTCTTACATATAAAGCTCTGAATGGTCAGGCTCCATCATATATAGAAGACCTCATAGCACCATATCATCCCAGTAGACCACTTCGCTCTCAGAATGCAGGCCTACTTGTGGTTCCCAGAATTTCCAAAAGTAGAATGGGAGGTAGAGCCTTTAGCTATCAAGCTCCTCTCTTGTGGAACCAGCTCCCAGTTCAGATTCGGGAAGCAGACACCCTCTCTACTTTTAAGTCTAAGCTTAAAACCTTCCTCTTTAATAAAGCATATAGTTAGTTATAGTTATGCTGCCATAGGCTTAGACTGCTGGGGGACCCACCCCCCAATGCACTGAGCTCCTTTCCTCCTCTTGACCATCTCTCCTCTCCTCTCACCCCGCAATTCTCACCACTGTATGTCATTAACTCTGTGTGTTCTCTCCCGTAGTTGTCTTTGTCCTCCTGTGTCCCCCTCTCTCTGTCCCTTTCTGCAGGTGTCCCCCGGCTTTGAAGCTGTGTGTCTTCCAGCGTGCAGCTACTGGTCCTACCAATCTGCCCGATGTTTTGTTGTTGCTTTTTGTTGCTCTGTTCTTTTCTCTCTCCCCTTTCCACTCACCCCAACCGGTCGAGGCAGATGGCCGTCCACCCTGAGCCTGGTTCTGCTGGAGGTTTCTTCCGTTAAAGGGAGTTTTTCCTCTCCACTGTTGCCTATGGCTTGCTCCAGGGGGAATTGTTGGGTTCTCTTTATATATCTTTATAATCTTGACTTTATTCTGTAAAGTGCCCTGAGATGACTTTGTTGTGAATTGGCGCTATATAAATAAAGTTGAATTGAATTGAATTTCTGAAATGGCTGTTCGCCCCCACTGATACTCGGTTGGAACTTCAGCAGAACGTTTTGACTGTGTGTACAAGCCTAAATGCATTGACTGGCTGCCATGTGTTTAGCTGATCAGACGGCAAACTGGTCGCCTTTTTAGCTGTACTGCTGACAGGCAATTTCCCATTCTAATTGATTGTGATCTGCACATGTGGGATATGGAGGCTGAAACTTTTTAACAGTTTCATCCATTTATGGGAAAAAGGAAATCAAAAGATTGTGGAGAATGTGGGCATCGATCCCACTACCTCTTGCATGCTCAGCAAGCACTCTACCATTTGAGCTAATTCCCCTGCAAGCTTTTTTTCCTCCCTGTGTTCACAGCGTACCGGACAAACTCTCAATATCCACCCCTTATGTCCTCTGTGTTTGTAGATTGTGGAGCCCGATACTTGACAGTCACGGGCCTTGTTGACAAGGCCAGAAGCAGTCGGAGGGAACAAACAGTTGGTGTGGCATGAGGTTTTGGTGCTAATGGAGTGCACCTTTTTGCCAAAGAGAATCTCCAAAGTGTTTAATTGCAGCCTTAGAAGAGTTGGCTACAATCTTCCTTGATAGGCTGCAGTCTGTTCTTGTGCTTGAGTGTAGACACACGGATGGAAATACTGTCAGGATTGACATTCGTCGGCCATCTCAGAAGTGCTTCTTCTTTTCCTTTTGGCTGTTCCCTTTCAGGGGTCGCCACAGCGAATCATGTGCGTCCATCTAACCCTGTCCTCTGCATCCTCTTCACTCATACCAACTAACTTCATGTCCTCCCTTACTACATCCATAAATCTCCGCTTTGGTCTTCCTCTAGACCTCCTGCCTGGCAGCTCCAACCTATGTATCCATCTACAGATATATTCACAAGCCATCTCAGAAGTGCATCGCCTGTATGATAAAGGATTGCGCGTCACCTTGACGAGGTCAGCGGAGGCATGAGGCATTTGGAGAATGTGGGTATTGATCCCACTACTTCTTGCATACAAAGCTAGTGCTTTACCATTTAAGCTAATTCCCTTGCAAAGGTACTTGGATATTAAATTCAGAGAGGAGATATTCTAGGTGTTCTTATTAAACCCTGCGAGGTGACCTAGAAATCCTGTAGGTCTGTCTTTGCTGATCAAAGTCTCGTCGCCCTTCCTTGCTTAATTGACGAGGTGGCCGAGTGGTTAAGGCGATGGACTGCTAATCCATTGTGCTCTGCACGCGTGGGTTTGAATCCCATCCTCGTCGCATGTCAGATTAAAGTGTTTTTAGAGAAACACAGATAAAACCTTCTGCTGGACTTACAACATCCAATGGTAAACCAAATACTGTTTCGTGCAGAGAACTCGAGTGTGACAGTTGATGCAGAAATCAGACTGCTGAGATGTGAGTGCAGGTGATTAAGCCCACTGGACAAGCAGCTTTGGAAGAGCTTCCTTGGTAAGCTGTATAATAAGGTGTGTATTCCATGCTGCTCTGCCCACTGGGGCTACAAAACATTTGGTTCAGGTGTCACATTAATGTCGTTTAGTGAACAGGACACCACACATACAAGGCCTGTGGAGACACATGCAGGCAGAGTCCCCACAAAACTGCTACTCACTGGATATGTTCTCCTTTCCCATTTACCATTCTCTGTTAACCCTAAATATGGTAGTGTGTAAAAGTTCCAGGAAATCAGCAATTTCTGAAATGGCTGTTCGCCCCCACTGATACTCGGTTGGAACTTCAGCAGAAAGTTTTGACTGTGTGTACAAGCCTAAATGCATTGACTGGCTGCCATGTGTTTAGCTGATCAGACGGCAAACTGGTCGCCTTTTTAGCTGTACTGCTGACAGGCAATTTCCCTTTCTAATTGATTGTGATCTGCACATGTGGGATATGGAGGCTGAAACTTTTTAACAATTTCATCCATTTATGGAAAAAAGGAAATCAAAGGATTGTGGGCATCAATCCCACTACCTCTTGCATGCTAAGTAAGAGCTCTACCATTTGAGCTAATTCACCTGCAAGCTTTTTTTCCTCCCTGTGTTTCTTCTTCTTTTCCTTTCGGCTGCTCCCTTTGAGGGGTCGCCACAGCGAATCATGTGCCTCCATCTAACTCTATCCTCTGCATCCTCTTCACTCACCCCAACTAACTTCATGTCCTCCCTCACTACATCCATAAATCTCCTCTTTGGTCTTCCTCTAGACCTCCTGCCTGGCAGCTCCAACCTCAGCATCCTTCTACCGATATATTCACAGTTTCTCCTCTGAACATGTCCAAACCACCTCAATCTGGCCTCTCTGACTTTATCTCCAAAATATCTAACATGAGCTGTCCCTCTGATGTACTCATTCCTGATCCTGTCCATCCTCGTCACTCCCAAAGAGAACCTCAACATCTTAAGCTCTGCTACGTCCAGCTCTGCCTCCTGTCTTTTCTTCAGTGCCACTGTCTCTAAGCCGAACAACATTGCTGGTCTCACCACCGTCTTGAACACCTTTCCTTTCATTCTCGCTGATACTCTTTTATCACACAACACACCTGACACTTTTCTCCACCCGTTCCAACCTGCCTGCACTCGCCTCTTCACCTCTTTTCCACACTCACCGTTGCTCTGAATCGTTGACCCTAAGTACTTAAAGTCCTGCACCTTCTTCACGTATGCTCCCTGTAACCTCACGGTTCCACCAGGGTCCCTCTCATTGACACACATGTATTCTGTCTTGCTGCGGCTAAGCTTCATTCCTCTGTTTTCCAGAGCAGACCTCCACCTCTCTAGATTTTCCTCCACCTGCTCCCTGCTCTCACTACAAATAACAATGTCATCTGCAAACATCATAGTCCAGGGAGATTCTTGTCTAACCTCATCTGTCAGTCTGTCCATCACCAGAGCAAACAAGAAGGGGCTCAAAGCCGATCCTTGATGCAGACCCACCTCCACCTTGAACTCCTCTGTCACACCTACAGCACACCTCACCACTGTCTTACAGCTCTCATACATGTCCTGCACCACTCTAACATACTTCTTTGCCACTCCAGACTTTCTCATACAATACCACAGCTCCTCTCTCGGCACCCTGTCATACGCTTTTTCTAAATCTACGAAGACACAATGCAACTCCCTATGACCCTCTCTGTACTTCTCCATCAGCGTCCTCAAAGCAAATACTGCATCTGTTGTACTCTTTCTAGGCATGAAACCATATTGCTGCTCACAAATGTTCACCTCTGCCCTTAGCCGAGCTTCCACTACTCTTTCCCACAACTTCATTGTGTGACTCATCAGCTTTATTCCTCTGTAGTTGCCACAGCTCTGCACATCTCCCTTGTTCTTAAAAATTGGTACCAGTACACTTTTCCTCCAGTCCTCTGGCATCCTCTCACTCTCCAAGATCTTGTTAAACAAACTAGTCAAAAACTCTTCTGCCACCTCTCCTAGACACTTCCATACCTCCACAGGTATGTCATCAGGACCAACTGCCTTTCCGCTCTTCATCCTCTTCAATGTCCTCCTCACTTCACTCTTACTAATCTTTGCTACTTCCTGCTCCACACCAGTCACCTCTTCTACTCTTCGTTCCCTTTCATTTTCCTCGTTCATCAACTCTTCAAAGTACTCCTTCCATCTTCCCATCACACTCCTGGCACCTGTCAATACATTTCCATCCTTATCTTTAATCACCCTAACCTGCTGCACATCATTTCCATCTCTATCTCTTTGTCTGGCCAACCTGTACAAATCCACCTCTCCCTCTTTAGTGTCCAACCTAGCATACAAGTCCTCATATGCTCTTTGTTTGGCCTTTGCCACCTCTATCTTCACCTTACGCTGTATCTCCCTGTACTCCTGTCTACTCTCTTCAGTCCTCTCAGTGTCCCACTTCTTCTTAGCTAACCTCTTTCTCTGTATACACTCCTGAACTTCCTCGTTCCACCACCAAGTCTCCTTGTCCGCTTTCCTCTTTCCAGATGACACACCGAGTACCCTCCTACCTGTCTCCCTGATCAAATTAGCTGTAGTAGTCCAGTCATCTGGAAGCACCTCCAAACCACCCAGAGTCTGTCTCAGCTCCTCCCTGAAAACTAAACGACATTCTTCCTTTTTCAACTTCCACCACTTCGTCCTCTGCTCTGCCTTAGTCCTCCTTATCTTCCTCACCACCAGCATCATTTTACACACCACCATCCTGTGTTGTCTGGCTACACTCTCCCCTACCAATGCTTTACAGTCACTGATCTCTTTCAGATTACAACGTCTACACAAGATGTAGTCTACCTGAGTGCTTCTCCCTCCGCTCTTGTACGTCACCCTATGTTCCTGCCTCTTCTGAAAGAAAGTGTTTACTACAGCCATTTCCATCCTCTTTGCAAAGTCAACCACCATCTGACCTTCTGCGTTCCTGTCCTGAACACCAAACCTGCCCATAACAGTCTCATCACATCTGTTCCCTTCACCTACATGCCCATTGAAATCTGCACCAATGACAACTCTCTCACCTCTGGGGATGCTCTGCATCACTTCATCTAACTCACTCCAGAATTTCTCCTTCTCTTCTAACTCACATCCTACCTGTGGGGCATAACCACTCACATCATTGAACATCACCCTTTCAACTTCCAGCTTCAGACTCATCAACCTGTCTGATACTCTTTTCACCTCTAGAACATTCCTCACAAAATCCTCTTTCAATATAACTCCTACTCCATTTCTCTTCCTATCTGACCCATGGTAAAACAACTTAAACCCTGCTCCTAAGCTTCTAGCCTTACTACCTTTCCACCTGGTCTCCTGGACACACAGTATGTCCACCTTCCTTCTCTGCATCATGTCGATCAACTCCCTAGCCTTCCCTGTCATAGTACCAACATTCAAAGTCCCTACTGTCAGTCCTACATTCTTAGCTTTCCTCTTCTCTCTCTGCCTACGAACACACCTTCCTCCTCTTCTTCTTCGTCTTCGACTTCGACCAACAGTAGTCCAATTTCCACCGGTACCCTGTAGGTCAACAGCACCGGTGGCGGTCCTTGTTAACCCGGGCCCCGACCGATCCGGTATGGAAGTCTTTGTCACGATTCGCATGTTTGATTTGGCATGTGTTTTACATCGGATGCCCTTCCTGCCACAACCTTCTGCATTTATCCAGACTTGGGACTGGCACAAGAAGACACTGGCTTGTGCCCCCTTGAGGTTGCATTTTTTTTTTTTTTTTTTTCTCCCTGTGTTTACAGGGCAGAATTTGCAAACGTACCGGACAAACTCTCAATATCCACCCCTTATGTCCTCTGTGTTTGTAGATTGTGGAGCCCGAATACGTGACAGTCGCGGGCCTTGTTGACAAGGCCAGAAGCAGTCGGAGGGAACAAACAGTTGGTGTGGCATGAGGTTTTGGTGCTAATGGAGTGCACCTTTTTGCCAAAGAGAATCTCCAAAGTGTTTAATTGCAGCCTTAGAAGAGTTGGCTACAATCTTCCTTGATAGGCTGCAGTCTGTTCTTGTGCTTGAGTGTAGACACGGATGAGAGCTGGCTGAGTGGTTAAGGCGATGGACCGCTAATCCATTGTGCTCTGCACGCGTGGGTTCGAATCCCATCCTTGTTGCATGTCAGATTAAAGTGTTTTTAGACAAACACAGATAAGACCTTCTGCTGGACTTACAACATCCAATGGTAAACCAAATACTGTTTTGTGCAGAGAACTCGAGTGTGACAGTTGATACAAAAATCAGACTGTTGACATGTGAGTGCAGGTGATTAAGCCCACTGGACAAGCAGCTTTGGAAGAGCTTCCTTGATAGGCTGCAGATAGGCTGTATAATAAGGTGTGTATTCCATGCTGCTCTGCCCGCTGGGGCTACAAAACATTTGATTCAGGTGTCACATTAATGTCGTCTAGTGAACAGGACACCAGAGATACAAGGCCTGTGGAGACACATACAGGCAGAGTCCCCCACAAAACTGCCACTCACTGGATATGTTCTCTTTTCCAACCATTCTCTGTTAACCCTAAATATGGTAGTGTGTAAAAGTTCCAGGAAATCAGCAATTTCTGAAATGGCTGTTAGCCCCCACTGATACTCGGTTGGAACTTCAGCAGAACGTTTTGACTGTGTGTACAAGCCTAAATTCATTGACTGGCTGCCATGTGTTTAGTTGATCAGACGGCAAACTGGTCGCCTTTTTAGCTGTACTGCTGACAGGCAATTTCCCATTCTAATTGATTGTGATCTGCACATGTGGGATATGGAGGCTGAAACCTTTTAACAATTTCATCCATTTATGGGAAAAAGGAAATCAAAGGATTGTGGAGAATGTGGGCATTGATCCCACTACCTCTTGCATGCGAAGCAAGCGCTCTACCATTTGAGCTAATTCCCCTGCAAGCTTTTTTTCCTCCCTGTGTTCACAGGGCAGAATTTGCAAACGTACCGGACAAACTCTCAATATCCACCCCTTATGTCCTCTGTGTTTGTAGATTGTGGAGCCTGAATACGTGACAGTCACGGGCCTTGTTGACAAGGCCAGAAGCAGTCGGAGGGAACAAACAGTTGGTGTGGCATGAGGTTTTGGTGCTAATGGAGTGCACCTTTTTGCAAAAGAGAATCTCCAAAGTGTTTAATTGCAGCCTTAGAAGAGTTGGCTACAATCTTCCTTGATAGGCTGCAGTCTGTTCTTGTGCTTGAGTGTAGACACACGGATGAAAATACTGTCAGGGTTGACATTCGTCGGCCATCTCAGAAGTGCTTCTTCTTTTCCTTTCGGCTGTTCCCTTTCAGGGGTCGCCACAGCGAATCATGTGCCTCCATCTAACCCTGTCCTCTGCATCCTCTTCACTCACACCAACTAACTTCATGTCCTCTCTTACTACATCCAAAAATCTCCGCTTTGGTCTTCCTCTAGACCGTCGGAGGGAACAAACAGTTGGTGTGGCATGAGGTTTTGATGCTAATGGAGTGCACCTTTTTACCAAAGTGAATCTCCAAAGTGTTTAATTGCAGCCTTAGAAGAGTTGGCTACAATCTTCCTTGATAGGTTGCAGTCTGTTCTTGTGCTTGAGTGTAGACACACGGATGGAAATACTGTCAGGATTCACATTCGTCGGCCATCTCAGAAGTGCTTCTTCTTTTCCTTTCGGCTGTTCCCTTTCAGGGGTCGCCACAGCGAATCATGTGCCTCCATCTAACCCTGTCCTCTGCATCCTCTTCACTCATACCAACTAACTTCATGTCCTCCCTTACTACATCCATAAATCTCCGCTTTGGTCTTCCTCTAGACCTCCTGCCTGGCAGCTCCAACCTCAGCATCCATCTACAGATATAGTCACAAGCCATCTCAGAAGTGCATCACCTGTATGATAAAGGATTGCGCGTCACCTTGACGAGGTCAGGAGAGGTATGAGCCATTTGGAGAATGTGGGTATTGATCCCACTACTTCTTGCATACAAAGCTAGTGCTTTACAATTTGAGCTAATTTTCTTGCAAAGTTAATTGGACCTTATATTCAGAGAGGAGATATTCTAGGCTTTCTCATTAAAACCTGCGAGGTGACCTAGAAATCCTGTAGGTCTGTCTTTGCCGATCAAAGTCTCGGCGCCCTTCCTTGCTTAATGGACGAGGTGGCCGAGTGGTTAAGGCGATGGACTGCTAATCTATTGTGCTCTGCACGCGTGGGTTTGAATCCCATCCTCGTCGCATGTCAGATTAAAGTGTTTTTAGAGAAACACAGATAAAACCTTCTGCTGGACTTACAACATCCAATGGTAAACCAAATACTGTTTTGTGCAGAGAACTCGAGTGTGACAGTTGATGCAGAAATCAGACTGTTTACATGTGAGTGCAGGTGATTAAGCCCACTGGACAAGCAGCTTTGGAAGAGCTTCCTTGATAGGCTGCAGATAGGCTGTATAATAAGGTGTGTGTCGTGGCAAAAACTGTAAGGCAAGTTAGGAGGCAAAAAGGCAACTTACAAGTGAATGATAACAGTGAATTTAATCAGCAAATAGAGAAACATGCAGAGCAGAACAGAGCTATACTCTAGAGCGGGCCAATCTGATTGACCAAGATGTGTAGGTTGTTCAGCCTTTTATACATAGAACTCAACAGCTGGGTTCACACAAAGAACAAAGGGATGAGTCAATGCAAATCAACCTTCATACAATGTGGTCAGGAGTCTTAATTAACAAGTTCATGTTACTTTGTCCTTTTGTCTTCATAGTCTTTTAAGTTCTTGAGATCGATGATTTGTGCTGTTTCCCGTAGGCTCCCTTCTGGGAAGCAAATTTTCAGGTGTAGGTAGTTTTATAGTTGATATCTACCTAATCACTTCTTTGTGTGGCCAGAGACAGGATGTCTTGCTGGGGAGCAAAAGGTGAGGAGGCACTGGTATAAGCAGGTTTGATAGTGGGTCTGTGAGAAGTGTGAAAACAGTGAAACAGTGTTACCTAAATTTTGAAATTTCCCTCACACATCCCCCCTTTTATCATTTTATGATAATTACATGATCAGGATTTAATAAGGCTAAGCAACAGTAGGGACAGTTCATCATAAATGTTAATTCACAAAGATTTTCAAAACATTTCATCATTATGTTCCCAGATTAGGCCAAATCAATTTAACTCAATGCTATCAGTTTCATAATATGGAGGTTCCCAGTTGGGGATGTGGAAGGACTCAAGGGAAGCACTGTCTCTAAGTAAAGGCATACTTTGTATAGTCATTTGGTGTGAGATGGAATGGTCTATTGCACGCATTATTAGTCCACGTGCACACGGAATAAGGCAACCTCCACACAGGGTTAGGGCAGTAATGCCTATAACGACACCTGTGAAAAGGGACAAGATGAAGGCCTTCCATTTTCCAAACACGACATCCCCAGCCCCAGGGGCTGGTGTCATCATGGCCAGAGTTCTCCATCGTTGGGCACCAGATGTCGCCTTTGTCACCTTCCTGTATTCACCCTTCTTGACGTTTGTTGGAGCTTGAAGTGCGGGCTGAGCCCAATCAGCACTTCTCCCCCCTCACCGGGGTGAACAATTCAGGGGACAAATTTGACTGTCTGTACCTTGCTGGTCGTTTTCCACGGCGGTTGTTTCCTTGTCTAGTCGGTGTTCTCCTGGGTATAGTTCCTTTTCTGGTTCAGGTGTGAGGATCTTCTTGCAGGGGCTGGCGTGGACCCACGTGGCGCGTCCCTCCACCTTCACAGCTGTACTGGAAGTCAGCAGTACTTGATGTGGTCCTGTGAAACGTCTCTGCCTCCAGTGTTTTCTCCGGTGGTCCTTGATGAGCACCCAGTCACCTGGCTTGAGATCATGCAGGGTGGTGTCTGCGGGGGTGGACAGGGCTGCTTTCACCTGGGGACGAAGAACTGAGAGAGAGGCAGAAAGTTTTGCAAAGTAATCCAGCATCATGTCTTCATGACGCCCAGTCATCAGACTTTGTTTGATGGGATTAAGCCCTATACTAGGAGGTTTTACAAATATGATTTCAAATGGACTTAACCCATGTGTTGTTCTTGCTCTCGTACGCATATAGAACAGTACCAATGGTAATGCTTCAACCCATGTCAAACCTGTTTCTTCACAGCATTTTGTTAGTTTTGCTTTGAGGATTCCATTTTGTCGCTCTATTGCACCTGCACTCTGAGGGTGATAAGAACAGTGATATTTGAATTCAAACCCAAAATAATTTGACAAATCCTTCAACACTTTGTTGGCAAACCCAGGACCATTGTCGCTACTGATCTTTTTTGGAATACCCCAGCGAACAATGATGTCTTTTATTAGGGCTTTTACCACTGTGGATGCATCCTGTTTGGATGAAGGGAAAACCTCTACCCACTTGCTAAATATGCAAACCATGGTCAAGCAATATCTTTTGTTTTGGCATGGTGACAATTCAATGAAGTCAATCATCCAATGTTCAAAAGGCCCATCAGGTGGGGGGTGACCTTGCAATGGCATTTTAATGGCACCAGAGGGATTGTTTGCGGCACAGATTAAACATTTTCTACAGTATTCAGCTGCATATGTTGAAAAACCCCTGGTGTACCAGTGAGTGTTGACATATGCACACATCCCTCCCTTGCAAGCATGATCTTTACCATGAGCTAATTTTGCATACAAATGGAAATAAGCCTTAGGTAAGCAAGGTTTATCATCTGGGCCAAGCCATACCCCATTTTGTAGTGTTGCACCTGATTTTCTCCATAGAGTTTTTTCAGATATGCTTGCCAATGACTGCATGGTTGACAGGTCAGCCTGTGGGTTGAGTTCCTGTGGAAGAGAAAGCAGAGTTAGGTGAAACATTTGTCCCGTCCTGGCTGCTGCTTTTGCTGCGGCATCTGCTGCTGAATTTCCTGTAGAAATGGGATCTGTTTTGTTAGTATGAGCATCACATTTTATTACTGATATTTGTTTAGGTAACAGGATTGCATTTAAGAGTGCTGCAACCAGAGTGTGGTGTGCAATGGGTGTTCCGGCTGATGTCATAAAACCCCTTTGTCTCCAGAGACAACCAAAATCATGGACGACACCAAATGCATAACGTGAGTCAGTGTAGATATTGACAGTTTTTTCTTCAGCCAATTTACAAGCTTCCGTAAGGGCTATCAGCTCGGCTGCCTGAGCAGACAGGTGAGAGGGTAGTGCACCACTGGAAATGACATTATGTTTGGTGACAACAGCAAATCCAACTAGGTTTCTACCCGTTTTGACATCTCGGGAAGCAGACCCATCAACAAATAACTCTAATTCAGCATTCAAGATTGGTGTGTCTGTGAGATCAGGTCTGGGAGTACATATGGTTTCCAGAACCTCTGTGCAGTTATGAGGATCTCCATCCTCCACTGTAGGAAGAAGAGTAGCAGGATTCAACACATTACATCTTTTCACAGTGATGTTAGGCATTTCCAACAATACTGTGTGGTATCTCAACCAACGCTGAGTTGACAGATGTGCAGTTTTCTGTGTGTGTAATATGTGTGTAACAGCGTGCGGAACCATAAGTATCAAATCAGAATAGCCAACCAAATCACGTGACACCAAAACAGCTTTTTCTGCTGCAGCAACTGCTCTCAGACAGAGGGGAAGACCTGCTGCTACTGGATCCAGCTTTGATGAAAAATAAGCAACAGGCCGCAGTTTACCCCCGTGAGATTGGCATAACACAGAGGTCATGTAACTGTCTTTTTGATCAACAAATTGAGTAAAAGGCATGTTAGGATTTGGCAGACCCAAAGTGGGAGCTGCAGTGAGTGCTGCCTTAAGATCACTAAACGCTTTTTCTCCTTCAATAGTCCATTTAATTTTATCACGCGCTGAAAGTTGTTTACCATGCACCATAGCAGACAGGGAAGCTTCGCGCAAAGAGTAATTTGGGATCCACTGTCTGCAGAATGATGTCATGCCAAGGAAACTCATCATCTGTTTTTTTGTAACAGGCTTAGGAATATTTTGAATTGCAAGAATTCGTTTTGGTGACAGTGTTTTGCCCTCTGGGGTGATCACATGGCCCAGATATGTCACCTTTTGCTGCACAAATTGCATTTTTTGTGAGACTTATTTTATGGCCATTATCTGCAAGATGTTTTAAAAGGTGCACCGTATCAATTTTGCATGCGTCTTCAGTTGGACTACAAATCAGCAGATCATCTACGTACTGTAAGATCGGTGAGCCGGCCGGCAAATTAAGATCTTGGAGGTTTCTGTTGAGAGCTTGATGAAAGTAACCTGGACTTTCAGAATAGCCCTGAGGACAACGGGTCCAAGTATAAACCTTCCCTTCAAATGAAAAAGCAAACCAGTACTGGCTGTCCTTGTGTACAGGGACAGAGAAGAAGGCATTGGCCAGATCTATTACTGAGAAGTAAGTTGAATTTGGTGGTACCAGAGACAAAATGGTTTGGGGATTACTTACTTCTGGCGCCCGGGGGTGAACGGCTGCGTTCACCGCCTGCAAATCTTGCACAAAGCGCCACTCAGTTGGTTGACCTTGGTCTCTAATTTTTTTAACAGGGAATATGGGAGTGCGCACTGGGGAATTGCTACATGGAATTATTACACCTGCTTTTAGCAGAGAATTAAACACAGGCCTTATGCCATCGATGGCTTCCTGCTTTAAAGGATATTGCTTCTGACATGGCCTGTACTCTGATTTTGGATGTACTGTCAGAGGTTCTGCATCTCTCATAAGACCTACATCATATTTATGGGCTGCCCAGAGAGATTTTGGAATTTGCTCGAGCTCTGGTGGTAAACTAGTTTCTGTGATGGTATAGGCTGCAGCCTGTGCGGTGTCATGGCCATCAATGAGCTCAACTGTTCTAAAAGCTTGCACAATTGATTTAAATTGTGTACGATGTACATCACCCTTCCTACTGTATTCCGTCCTAGGATCTGATGCTGTTGGTTGGAAATCCTCGAGGAGCAGCCGGCTCTGCAACCATGGGCCCAGTTCTTGCCAACTCCAGTCAGAAGGTTTTGCCAATGGGATATGTGGAGTGTCCCCCTTAAATAGTACTTCCTGTTTAGAGGAGAGTGAGACAGAGGCAACCGCAGCCGTCCTTGTCCAATACACATTTGTCAAACATATCACTTCCGATTCCCCATTTTCAACATACCACTGACTTTCATATTCAACATACCACTGACTTTCATATTCACTTTCTGGTCTTTCATTTATGTGTGCTGTGCAGTGTAGTATCTTATGATGTTGGAATGTTTCTGCTTGTGTGCTGTGTGTGTGTGCAAAATCTGTAAGCTGCTGTACAACAGGCGTGTTGTCAACAAGTTGCCATTTATATGCATATTGTGAATGGATGTTAATCATCTGATTGAGCTGTGATGGATATTCTTCATCTCCCTGTTTTAAGACTTTGATTCCATCAAGTGTTGAACAAAGTACTATTCCAAATTGACACATCAAATCTCTCCCTAATAGATTAACTGGACAGTTTTGTGACACTATGAATGAGTGTTTGATGGTCTGTTTCCCCAAACTGCATTTGAGAGGAACAGAGCAATTTTCTAAAACAGGTTTTCCACTAGCTCCTATTGTAAGGCATGATCTAACACTCAATTTGGGAGGACTTGGTAATGAGCCAGTCTTCAGAACAGAGCTTGTAGCTCCCGAATCAACTAAGAAGGTCACTTCATGATTTTCAACGAAAAGGCAAATCTCTGGGAATATTTTGTACTTGTAAAATTATGCAGATCATATCTGGGTTTTGTTTTTGTGTGTGTGAATGTGAGGGTGCGCTTCACCTGATCTGATGTCTGTTCCTGTATAGGTGTCACCTGATCCAGCGTCTGCTCCCCCTGCTCTCCCACTCAGTCAGCTTGTTGCTTATTCACAAAGCAGTCCCTTGCCCAGTGGCCCTTCTCACCACACCGGTAACAAGCTTCTGGGTCATGCTGGTGTCGTCTTCTTCCCAGGCCACGTCCGCTTCTTTGTCCGTGGCCACGAGCTGTCATGTTGGACATGGCATTGAACATGGTGTATTGTGCAGAATCAAGCTTATGTTGGCGCCTCTGTTTCCTTTGTTCTTCATTCCGCCTCTGTGTTTCTTCTGCATGTTCTGCATGTTGCAAAATGTCTCTGAGTGGACAGATTTTCCAAGTCAAACAACTCTGTTTTACTGCCTCTGCAATTTCTGGTTTCGTCCTGTTTAGAAAAGCATCCTTAAGATGGGCCTCATAGGAACTCATGGGGTTCCTTCCCAGTCCATCTTCTGGTGGAACATGACCACTGTGTATGTCATATGCCTCAGTTAGCCGTGCGAGAAATGCTCCCACAGACTCGTTTGGCTCCTGCTGTATGGCACTGATCACACTCATGTCTTGCTTAAGCGGAAACTTTGCTTGCACACCCTGCACCAGTAGTGTTACAGCGTGCCTGTATAAAGCATTGTCCTCATGTTCCCAGTCTTGCTGCTTCAGACGAAGCCTGAGATTGGAGTTGGTAAACAAGTGTCTGACCTTGTGAAAATCACATCCCAGCTGTCGCTTCAGCAGGCACTCCAATTCCTGAAATGTTGGTTTGTAGTCCTGCACCATGTTCTGGAAGTCCTCTCCCCACTTGTTTGCATTTCTTTTTGGGTGAGTGACTTTCTCAATTGCTTCCTTAATGTCCAATTCTGTCCAGGGGCGGAAAACAAGTTGGGGGCCATGAACTCCTCCCACCTCAATCATAGGAAAAGTCAGAACATGCATGCCATCTTCTATTTGTTCTTCAAGATTGGGGGGAAAGTTATGTCCTTTTGATCTGGTGTGCATGGAGTGTCTTTTCACACTTCCAGGGCTGGGCTCCAGGAGTGATTCCTCAGAGGTGTTGCCCCTTTGTGCTCTTTGTGTGGCTGCTGCATTTTCTGATGGGGGAGGGCTGGCTTGGATTTCCCCCTGCTGTGCTGCTTGGCTCTGGTATGGTGGGGGAGGCAGTGGAGGAGCAGAGTCCAGATCTGGATCCACCTTGTGAAACTCAGACAATACAGGATACAGAGGTTCAGTGTCAGAACAATCTTTTGGTCTATAAACTACATTTTCTGGTTCTTTCTGTTTTGGCTTCTCATGTTCATTTGCATTCTGTCGTCTAAACATTCTACTCTCCCTCACATGACATTCATCTTTCCACATACTAAATGCCTTCCAATCAGGTTGGAACACCTTATGCTTTCTTTTACTTCGTTTGGACAAGGACTTGTGATGCTCTGCGCTCTCCCTTTCTCTCTTTTCCAGTTTATCTTTTAACTGAGCTAACTGTCTGCTACTCAGACTACCCTCTTTAGGAAACCCCAATTCCCACCATTCAGTCAATTGATTACAACTACCCTTGTATTTTTTTGACATTTCTTCACATAATGGTGACAAATCAGTTGGTAGACTGTGCCCAGGCCAGGCGCTCATTTCTCTAGTAACTGTACTATACCCATTCCTCTAGTTGCCGTTCCCTAGCGCTACCTTTCCTCGTGCGACTCAGAGTTTACTGCGCTGCATACAACAGTAGTCAATAGCACAACGGTTCAACTAAGACAACGTCTTGTCAACTACCCAACCAGTAGTGAGTTTTATAGAGCTCTCTTACCAAGTTCTGGTCTGCTCGCGTCTTTCTCCGTTGCTGTTTCACCGCCGTATTACGGTCCGTATCGCTTCTGGATTGGATCGGTGGGTGGGCTCCTCAGGAGAAGAGCTTCTCAACCATAGGGAGGAATCAGCTGTTACTTGTGCACTGCTACTGTTCATCCATCAGAGTCCAGACCACGCGTCCAATCCCACTTTTCTGACACCAATTCTGTCGTGGCAAAAACTGTAAGGCAAGTTAGGAGGCAAAAAGGCAACTTACAAGTGAATGATAACGGTGAATTTAATCAGCAAATAGAGAAACATGCAGAGCAGAACAGAGCTACACTCTAGAGCGGGCCAATCTGATTGACCAAGATGTGTAGGTTGTTCAGCCTTTTATACATACAACTCAACAGCTGGGTTCACACAAAGAACAAAGGGATGAGTCAATGCAAATCAACCTTCATACAATGTGGTCAGGAGTCTTAATTAACAAGTTCATGTTACTTTGTCCTTTTGTCTTCATAGTCTTTTAAGTTCTTGAGATTGATGATTTGTGCTGGTTCCCGTGGGCTCCCTTCTGGGAAGCAAATGTTCAGGTGTAGGTAGTTTTATAGTTGATATCTACCTTATCACTTCTTTGTGTGGCCAGAGACAGGATGTCTTGCTGCGGAGCAAAACGTGAGGAGGCACTGGTGTAAGCAGGTTTGATAGTGGGTCTGTGAGAAGTGTGAAAACAGTGAAACAGTGTTACCTAAATTTTGAAATTTCCCTCACATGAGCCATTTGGAGAATGTGGGTATTGATCCCACTACTTCTTTTATACAAAGCTAGTGCTTTACAATTTGAGCTAATTCCCTTGCAAAGTTACTTGGACCTTATATTCAGAGAGGAGATATTACTAGGCTTTCTCATTAAAGCCTGCGAGGTGACCTAGAAATCCTGTAGGTCTGTCTTTGCCGATCAAAGTCTCGGCGCCTTTCCTTGCTTAATGGACGAGGTGGCCGAGTGGTTAAGGCGATGGACTGCTAATCTATCGTGATCTGCACGCGTGGGTTCGAATGCCATCCTTGTCGCATGTCAGATTAAAGTGTTTTTAGACAAATACAGATAAAACCTTCTGCTGGACTTACAACATCCAATGGTAAACCAAATACTGTTTTGTGCAGAGAACTCGAGTGTGACAGTTGATGCAGAAATCAGACTGTTGACATGTGAGTGCAGGTGATTAAGCCCACTGGACAAGCAGCTTTGGAAGAGCTTACTTGATAGGCTGTATAATAGGGTGTGTATTCCATGCTGCTCTGCAACATTTGGTTCAGGTGTCACATTACTGTCGTCTAGTGACGACCCCAGTGATACTCGGTTGGAACTTCAGCAGAACGTCTTGACCGTGTCTACAAGCCTAAATACACTGACTGGTTGCCATGTGTTTAGCTGATCAGATAGCAAACTGGTCGCCTTTTGAGCTGTACTTCTGACAGGCAATTTCCAATTCTAATTGTTTATGATCTGCACATGTGGGGTATGGAGGCTGAAAATTTTTAACAATTTCATCCATTTATGGGAAAAAGGAAATCAAAGGATTGTGGAGAATGTGGGCATCAATCCCACTACCTCTTGCATGCTGAGCAAGCGGTCTACCATTTGAGCTAATTCCCCTGCAAGCTTTTTTTCCTCCCTGTGTTCAGAAGGCAGAATTTGCAAACCTACCGGACGAACTCTCAATATCCACCCCTTATGTCCTCCATGTTTGTAGACTGTGGAGCCCGAATACGTGACAGTCACGGGCTTGTTGACAAGGTCAGAAGCAGTTGGAGGGAACAAACAGTTGGTGTGGCATGAGGTTTTGGTGCTAATGGAGTGCACCTTTTTGCCAAAGAGAATCTCCAAAGTGTTTAATTGCAGCCTTAGAAGAGTTGGCTATAATCTTCCTTGATAGGCTGCAGTCTGCTCTTGTGCTTGAGTGTGGACATACGGAAGGAAATACTGTCAGGATTGACATTCGTCAGCCAACTCAGAAGTGCATCATCTGTATAATAAAGGTTTGCGCGTCACTTTGACTGTCGCTCGTGAGAGGTATGAGGCATTGGAGATTGTGGGCATTGACCTCGCAAAGGTACTTAGACTTTGTATTCAGAGGAGATATTCTAGGTTTTCTTATTAAAGCCTGTGAGGTGACCTAGAAATCCTGTAGGTCTGTCTTTACCGATTAAAGTCTCGTTGGCTTCCTTGCTTAACGGACAAGGTGGCCAATGGGGCGTAACAGAGAAAGAGAAAGAAAAGGAGAAAAATTCAATATAAAATCCATAATACAAATGATATTACAAATATCTTAATGAAAACTGGTATATGAAACCTAGTAAATGAAATATTGATTGTGCACATAACACGATCTTGCCAGGATTTGCACCCGGAGTCCTACACTCAAAGGATGGATGTTGCTATTGTTTTTTTCCATCTCCAGTAGGAGATGGTGAAGCCAATAAGGCCCCGTAATGTTGAGTCTCAATGTGCTGCAGCAGCCCTATAGTGCCCTTAACGTTGGCCCCACAGGTATCACATCTCTCCTCAGCGTGGTTGTCAGAAAGGTGCTCTGAGAATCTTTCTCCATCCACAACCTTACTAAACATTGAATATTCCAATCCCTGTGCTACCTGTGATGTCCCTACCTCCCTAACAGCTGTTCCTGACTAGGATGCCTCTGCCTTACTTGAGCAGCTGCCTCTTTGAATTTGTTCCTGCCTCCGTCTTTACTTGTTCTGCTGACTGAGGGCAGGGGAAGAAGTAGTAAGTCCATAAGGGTCAAACTATTTGCCATAAGGGTCAAAATATTTGTAATTTGAGTTTTATGAGTTTTATGCAGAAATGTGCATACATAAAAATGGGTATCTGTCTGCCAAAAAGGTCCACCATCTTCTGGCTCTGCAATGGGCAAGCATCAATACACTCCAGGGCCTCTTTCCATTTCCTGCTACCAGTTTTTTGCCAGTAGTGAAATGGTACTCAGATGTCCATCCAGTAGGAGTTGGACTTCCTTGTTAAGCTGCAGAAAGAAAATAATTGCACAGCCAAGCAAATAATTGTTGTCACTTGTAACACAGGATATTTAACATACTGAAGCTCTGTGACCACCAAAAACCACCTCTTAATACAATCTCCAGTAGTATAAGCTTGTAAAAGTAGAATTTAAGTCAGTGAGGTAAATTTCACTGTGATGTTGCCAACATATCCCTCAATTCACCCCATGGCCTTTAGCATTGTAATGTTAGAGTTAAGCTAGTGCATTTAGAAGCAAGCTCTGCTTTAACAAATGAAACCCAACAAATACTCTAACCACAATTTCATCTCCACTCATACAGAAAATATGTAACCTAACTAGTGAACTACACGTTAACCAATGATATGACAGCTACACTACCGAGGTTTTCACTCACTTTACTCAATGTAATAAATAAGTTAAAACTTTTTCTTTAATTCATTCAGTGTTTGACAAACTTTACCTACAACCTCACTCCAGCAGCCGTGATTCATGATAAATTTTTGATTTTGAACGGCAACTTCTCGAAGCTTGGCCGTCATGAGCTCTACGACCCTCCCACCGAGAATAAACATCCAATCAACGGGCGAGCTTCTTTTAGGAATTGATTGGCTCTTTTGCCCCATTGTTCGCATTTGTGTTCGGACCATGTTAGGAGACGTTCGGACCTCCGTTAGGAAGTGTTCGGACCTCGTTAAGAAGTGTTCAGACCTGTTTAGTAAAGCGTTCGGACCCGCTTGACCGCCCGATCACCGCAAGCGGCGGCCACAACAATGCTCCTGGAACTTCACGCGAAGTTGGCTAGGCCACCGTCTGTTGATTCCAGGGGTCTCAAATTACCTGAGGGCGGCAGGAGGTAATAGTTTGGGTGTGGCTGGGCCGCATCAGATATTCCACTATAAAGCTTTGTTAAAAAAAAATCTAATCTTCTCAAACAACACTACTAACAGTTCTTTAGCTATAATTCTGAACATGGCTTCTCCTGCCTACTTCTTGCTGCCAGAGACCTGGCAGCGCTTCCTCTCACATAGCTGAGCCACATTTAGCTTGAGGGAGGAAGCAGTTGAGACCCTCACTATGGCTTGAAGATGATCGTCAGTTAGGACCTGTACTTGGACTTATTGAAGTTATAGAAAAACTTTTTGCACAAATATGTGTTCCCAAATAGGCACAGGCTCAGAGGAGCCGGGGGTCAGTTTTCTCAAAAATTGCCTTGCTAGCTTGTCTGCTTTTCCACTCACCTGCCTGAACTTGGCTTTGAGCTCCATTTAAAGCACAGGAAGGGTTCTACGAGTTCTGCAAATCCTGTGAGTTCTGTGAGTTCAGACATACTTTGGGAAACTTGTTTGATGTAACAGCTAGTAAGCGTGCTTGTGAGATCACTGTGCTTAAAGTTGTATGTACAATTGATCCGTCATTGGCTAAGTTGAGAAGCAAGTACAATAAATGTTCAATGTCTACTTAACAACGATCTTTGGAGTGAAGTATGTGCTGAAGAGTCAGGAGCGTCAGATTCGACTAAGATCACCTCTACATTAGTAATAAATCGTGTGCCTCTACATGGGCTAAGCACTATTAAGAGACTGATGGAAAGAAGGGTTGCTTCAGATGTTGATCCAGACAGCGTGATGGACCAACAGTTAAAGCCAAGCAGCGAAGCCACTGAGGAGGCCTCACAGATGGTACGTGAAGATGCTTTGCGGAGTCTGAAGAACAAAAGAAAGGCCAAGTTTGATCAGCTGCTGAGACAAAGGAGCAAGATCCACCAGTTCATGAATGAAGAATGCTATTCGGTTGTGGAGGACAGGATGTTACCAGCGTTCTACCAGCTGCTTAAAGAGTTGTGTGATATAAATGACTCATTCAAGGAAACTTACCAAGAGTGTAAGCTATTGCTCCCAAGGACAGTGTGTTTATAGCATCCACAAGGAGATCTAGGAAATCTAGAACGAGTTCTGTCACATCTTCAACTACAAAGGCATGCCTTAAGGCTGAAATAGAAAGAGCTGAGCTATTAGCAAGGGCAGAAGCGTTAAGGCAAAGACACGCAATAGAGCAAGAAGAAGCTAGGCTTAGGGCGTTAAGGGTGCAGGAGGAGGCTAAATTTAAGGCAGAAAAAGAAGAATTGGAAATGAACGCCGCTCTTGCAGCTGCTAACGCACGAAGTCAGATCATAAATAAACGTGCAGGCCCCACTGAGTCACATGGTCCAAATGTTGGCACTGATGACTTCCATCTTAGTCAGGCAAAGACGACGTATGCTGGGGAAGAGGTACCTGTTGTCGGTAATGTGGCTGTTCAGATTGAAAGGGCAAGAGAAGAAGCTGTAAGGGGGTACAGATATGGGTACAGTACAGATTACAGTGGGGAAGTAACGACTGGGGCTCGCGGCTGTTATACCCAAGCAAGGGCTGTTAATCAGCTTCCAGAATCAATGTTTAGTGGTGCTCAGTATCAAACCGACCGTACTGAAGTTCCGGATAAACAACTCAGGGTTTATGCTAACCCTCCTCAAGCGATTCCTATCTTTAGTGGAGATCCTTTAAACTATGATGTTTTCATCACAGCATTTTTGAACGCGGTAAAGAATAACGGGGGGGATGACAGTCAGCGACTCTATCTGCTGCACAAACACACGAGAGGACAACCTAAGGAGATTGTGCAAAGTTGCTTTAGCATGCAACCAAGCGAAGGATATCACAGGGCCAGGTTTCTTTTAAAGAAGCACTTTGGTAATGAATATACAGTTGCAGCAGCCTACATGGAAAATGTCACAGCATCCGCCCTTCTATCCTCCCCTTCCCTCCTGCTCTCTCTCTCTCTCTCTCCCTGATTGTTTTCTTTCTCCCAGTGCACCTGGACTACAGCGGCGGCCACACCTGCAAGCAATCACTCATCCTAATGACAGCAGTTCATATACCGGTCTCCTCCACGCCACAAGTTGCCAAATCGTCGCAGTAACCTCCTTGGTACTCGTGTACATTAGGCTCCTGGTAAAAACCCATTAGTTAGAAACAGCTAACCAGCTCTTTGTCTCCCTGCCCTCAGATCATCCGGCCGTCCTGCTGTGTTCAGCGATCCCCTCGGCTCCTCGTCTCCACGGCTCCTTATCCCGCGGTCACCATTCAACCTCCACCTGTGACTCGCCGCCCAATCGCTCCCCCCCGCACAAGGCATCAAGCTCCTCGGACCAGCATCTCCGTTCTCCAGACATCGCCTCCCGGCAGCGCTCCCCTTTTCCCCCAACCCAATGCACTATACCTTCCCCTGAATAAACATTCACGCCTTCCTAACCGCCTGGTTCCGTCTCTCTTTCTGGGTCCGCAAAACATTAAATACACATCAAAGTGTGACAGAACGATTTGGCCAGCAAAATGGACCCAGCAGACGCGAGCCACCTGCAGCGTGCGGTCTCCAGCCAGGGGGCTCTCCTGGGCCAGCATGACCACCGGATGCGGCGGATCGAGGAGGTCTTGGACCGGAATTCCCAGCTGCTCTCACAGGTGACGGACACACTTAGGGTTCAGTGCTCCATGTCTGCCTCCTCCATCGAGTCTGCTCCACCGCCGCAGCCGCCTACCGCTCCCGCGGTCCGCGAGTCATACGTGCCTCCCCCCGAGCCCTTCTCCAGCGACCTGGACAAGTGTCTGGGCTTCCTCCTCCTGTGTCATCTGGTCTTCGCCCAGCAGCCACAAACCTACGCCTCAGATGCAGCGAAGGTCGCTTATGTTGTCAGACTGCTCCGAGGACCCAAACCCGGCTAACAGTGTCCACAACCCTCACTTACCAGTCAGTCTCCCTCCCCCTATTGACACTGGTAGACTCTGGGGCATAAATACACATCAAAGTGTGACAGAAAAGGTTTTGAATTGGCAAACAATTAAGGATGAAGATGGAAAAGCCCTCTATTCATTTGCTCTTTTTCTAACCAATTGTGTGAGTTCCATGGACTGTATGGCAGAGCTTAATACTACAATCAGCATACGGACGATTATTTCCAAGCTTCCATATAAGTTGAGAGAGAAGTGGATGGATGTGGCTCATGACCTGAATGAAAACCACAACCATAGGCCTACGTTTGCAGATGTAGTTAAGTTTATCACTGATGTATCAGACAAATCACTGCATCCTTGCTACGGGGACTTAGGAAGACTTAAAGAACACTTAAAAGGGCCTGCAGCTGCGTTTGGGAAAGTAAGTGGCATGAAAAAGAGTTTTACCACTACTGCAAAGCAAGTTACCACTCAAAGGGATGCAAGTATAGAGCCTGGTTGTAGTAAGACAAGCCCTTCCAATACTACCAAAGCCTCACCCAAGCCTATCACTACCATCAAAGCCTCACCTGAGTCTTGTCTCTTTTGCCACGAGGGACATACATTCGACCATTGTCAAAAACTACAGAATACGCCTTACAAAGAGAAGATAGAGTTTCTCGGGAAGGAAGGTTTATGTTTCAGATGTTTAAAATCGGGGCATACGAGCAGGCACTGCCAGGAAGTGGTAAACTGTCAATTATGTTCCGGGACGCACAACACGTTGCTGCACGTGAAGCCAAAGGAAAGGCAGTCTGTGGATCATTACAATCCGGGAGTGTTCAACGGATTGGTGAACAGCAAACGTAAACAGAATTTCGATGACATGCCCAAGAACACCGAGGGCATCCTTGCCATCATTCCTGTCCGAGTAAAAGCAAAAAAGGGCAACAAAGTAGTCACTTCATATGCATTCTTGGATACTGGCAACACAGCTACGTTTTGCACAGATGAACTTCTTGATGAGCTGAACCGGGACGTAGCAGAACAACGTGCTACAACTCTGAAGAGGAAGTTTCTCAGGAATCCGTCATTCAGGGTGGATTATATTACCTTCATGAATGATACAATCACCAAGAAATATGCGGTAAAGGTTCCAATTAAAGACCTTGGCCGCTGTGATGGGAAAGTTTGGTATATTCCACATCATGGGGTGTACCACCCTAAAAAGCTTAAGCTTCGTGTGGTGTTTGACTGTGGCGCGTCATATCAGGGAACCTCTTTCAATGAGCAACTCCTTCAAGGACCTAATCTTACCAGCACAATAATTGGAGTTCTAACCAGGTTTCGTCAGGAACCGGTAACAATAGTAGCAGATGTGGAAGCCATGTTCCACCAGGTAAAGGTCTCGTCGGCTGACGCTGATCTACTCAGTTTCCTATGGTGGCCAGATGGTGATGTTAGTCGACCAATGGCAGAATACAGGATGGAGGTACATCTATTCGGAGCCACTTCATCATCCAGTTGTGCTAGTTATGCGCTCCGCCGATGCGCAGAAGACAATACACATCTGTTCGATGACTGCACAATAAACACAGTGCTACGAAAATTCTATGTAGATGACTGTCTAAAGTCGGTGGAGACTGTTGAAAAGGCTGAGTCTCTTTACCACAGTTTGAAAACTATGTGTCAGATGGGTGGCTTTAGACTAAACAAATGGATCAGCAATGATAGGAGGGTGTTAGCAGCCATTCCAGAGGAGGAGAAAGCGACAGAAACAATGGATCTAGACTTGGAAAAAAATGCACTTCCAGTAGAAAGGGTATTGGGCGTGCAATGGTGCATTCAGTCTGATCAATTCAAGTTCAGGGTCGTTATTCAAAGTAAGCCCCCCACAAGAAGAGGGATTTTATCCATGTTGAGCTCAGTGTACGATCCATTGGGAATGCTTGCACCTGTGAATTTAAATGCTAGGAACATTATGCAGGAGCTTTGCAGAATGAAGTTGGGATGGGATGAAACGGTGCCTGAACATCTTGCCCAAATGTGGTCTCAGTGAGTGCAAGCAGCTAACTGACTTTGGAATTGAGAGATGTTTCAAGCCAAAAGACTTTGGTCAGACTGTGTCCGCTCAACTGCATCATTTTGCAGACGCTAGTGAGAATGGCTATGGGACAGTAAAATACTAGTCCAGCGTAACATCTGTAACCAAGCTCATAGCGCCTTTGTGTTGGGAAAGGCAAGGGTTGCCCACTTAAAACCCATGACTATCCCTCGTCTGGAGCTTACTGCAGCAACCTTAGCAGTTCACATAGACAAAATGCTAAGGAAGGAATTGGAACTACCACTGAAAGACTCGGTGCTAAAGTACATCAGCAATGAAACATCAAGGTTTCGCATGTTTGTAGCTAACAGGGTGTCAGCTATTCAGCAGACCTCAACAGTCTCTCAGTGGCACTACGTAAACTCTCAGCTTAATCCGGCAGAAAGTGAAAGCCTTTCTGCGAAACAAGCTGTGGGTATCCGGACCCGACTTTCTTACACAGGCAGTCGGGAATTGGCCACAGAACCCAGACTCTCAACAGATAGATGTGGATGTAGCCGATCCTGAAGTGAAGAGAAATGTCACAGTGAATGTTCTTGCAGTTGAAGAAAGCACTGACATAGTACAAAGGTTGGTGGAGTACTACTCATCATGGACACGCTTAAAACGGGCCATGGCGTGGTTTCTGAGATTGAAAGATATGCTTCATCATCCAGAAGAAGAAAGGGGCTGTTACTAACTACCGTCCAAAATATCCAGCTTTGGAGGAAAAAGCTGAACTACAAGACAAGAAAAAAGAACCTAACTGTAGATGAGCTCAAGGAAGCAGAGGTAGACATAATTCGTCATTGCCAGCGAAAGAGCTTTCTGGATTAAATCTCATCTCTGCTAAAAGGGGAAGCAGTAAAACGGAGCAGTCACATACATAGACTAAATCCAGTGCTTCAGGATGGAATTCTTCGCGTAGGTGGACGGCCCAGCAGAGCTGCCATGCCTGAAGAATCCAGGCATCCCGGTATTCTGGCTAACAATCCTCGAGTATCTCAGCTTATACTGCAGGACATCCATGAACGGATAGGCCATGGTGGTCGCAACCATGTCTTGTCTACTTTGCGTCAAAGATACTGGATACCAAATGCAATCTCAGCCATCAGAAAGATTTTATCCAGCTGTCGTACCTGTCAAAGATTACATGGAGCAACTGGGCGGCAACAAATGGCAGACCTCCCTCATAGTAGGGTCTTACCTGAGGAACCACTGTTTACTAGAACAGGTGTCGATTGCTTTGGTCCCTTTACTATAAAACGAGGAAGAACAACTGCAAAAAGGTATGGTGTCATATTCACATGTATGGCTACCAGAACTGTTCACATAGAGGTGGCAGCGTCATTGGACACGGATTCATTCATTAATGCACTTCGACGTTTTATTGCAAGAAGAGGTCAAGTTTTAGAAATTCACTCAGATAATGGAACAAACTTTGTTGGTGCTGAGAGAGAACTCAAAAGGTCTCTAGAAGAGTGGAACATGTCAAAAATTGAAAATAAGCTGACTCAGAGTAGTATCAAGTGGATGTTTAATCCTCCATCTGCTTCACAATTTGGAGGGGTATGGGAACGTCTAATTCGATCTGTTAGAAAGGTACTCAGCGCTACATTGAAGGATCAACGTTTGGATGAAGAGGGTCTGCAGACATTGCTCTGCAAGGTGGAAGCCATTCTAAATAGTTGGCCAATAACTACACCTTCTGATTATCCAAATAACTTGGAGGCTTTGACGCCAAATCACCTTCTCCTCCTAAAAACCCAGACTTCGATACCTCAGGGAGTTTTCCAGGAAGATGATCTTTACAGCTGCGTAGATGGAGACAAGTCCAGTATATGGCAGATCTCTTTTGAAAACGTTGGGTTAAAGAATATCTACCTGAGCTTCAAAGGCGGCAAAAATGGACACATGCAAAGCGTAATTTTGTTCCTGGGGACATTGTGTTGATTGTGGATGAATTGGCGCCTCGTAACTCCTGAGTGATTGGCAGGATCATCCACACAATACAGGATGAGCGAGGTTTAGTCCGTCAGGTTCGTATCAAGACGAGGACCAACGAGTTCGATAGACCACTAACCAAGGTCTGTCTTCTCCAGGAATCAGAGTGAGACAGTGGTAAAGACTGATCTCCTACGGTGTGTTAAGTGCTGGCAACCTCTGGCACCAGAAGAAAAAAGAAAGAACACCATAGAAGAATAGTCATGTTTGTGGATTATTGTTTTATTATTATTATTGTGTTATTGTTTTGGGTTTGTGCAAAGTAATTTAGTAATTGTTTCCAACATTAAATGTCTAATATTGGAGCACAATTAGGGCCCAAATATGTATGAGCCAACCAAGGCGGTTAGTTTAGTTACTTGTTTTATGTAATGTTTGCTTGTGTGTAATGTAATTGTTTATGTAATGTGCGTTTGTGATGTGCCTATGTACTGATGATGTCTTTAGTGACATCATATGGCTTTGATAATTTGCCTTTGATGATTGCCTTTGTAGATTACCTTTAAGTTTGTTGACCAGTGGTCAAGGAAACAATGCAATGCTAAGGGTTTGATAAGGAGATATGGAGTTTTTAGCTCAGCTACTGAAGGGTGTAAACGTGACACAGTAACTGAAGCAGAGGAACTCTGACTACAAGAAAGGTGTGGACCGCAACAAGGTAGAAGAAAAGGGTTCTGTGTGTAGCTGTAGAGGCACACGGTTTCTTACCGAGTTCTACGAGTTCTGCAAGTCCTGTGAGTTCAGACATACTTTGGGAAACTTGTTTGATGAAACAGCTAGTGAGCGTGCTTGTGAGATCACTGTGCTTAAAGTTGTATGTACAATTGATCCGTCATTGGCTAAGTTGAGAAGCAAATACAATAAATGTTCAATGTTTGTCTAACAACGATCTCTGGAGTGAAGTATGTGCTGAAGAGTCAGGAGCGTCAGATTCAAGTAAGATCACCTCTACACCCAAGTGAGGAGAATGAGAGCGATTGCAAATAACAAGGGGCTTTTATTGGCTTTATTGAGACTTAAATGGTGAACAGAAGTTGCTCCTAACAGGAGGATACTAGAAAACCGATTCAGAACAGATTCAAGGTGGGGGACTGGAGGGGGGCTTGGGCTGAAGCTCTCCGGGGACAGACAGGAGGCCCAGCAGGGAGCCAGGCAGTTGGCTGGCGGCGACGGCAGAAGCCCTCCGGGGGCCGGACAGGAGGCCGGCGACGATGACTGGAACCCCGTAGAGAGGAACGAGGAGCTGGACCAAAGGGAGCATCGGCCGACCTGGAGCCAGGAGCAGAGCCAGGACCAGAGTCGAGGCTGGGCGAGGCGGCTAGCGACCCGGAGGCAGGTGCCATAGCAGGACTTGAGTCGAAGCCACACGAGGCATCGAGTGACCCGGAGGCAGGTGCCATAGCAGGGTTGGCATCGGGGCCCGGCGGAGCACTGACCGGTCTGAAGGCAGGGGCGGGAGCAGGATGAGAGTCGGGAGCTGGACGTGGACAGACAGAGAAGGGACAAACAGAGACGGGACAAACAGAGACGGGACAAACAACCGCCGCCCTTGGCGCCGGGACAGGAACAGGCACTAGAGGAGCGGTTGCCGCCCTCAGCGCCGGGACAGGAACAGGAACTAGAAGAGCGGTTGCCACCCTCAGCGCCGCGACAGGAACAACACGAGCGGGCAGAGTCACCAGAGGAAGAGTCCACTCCCCAAAGAAGCCGCCCCAGAACAGGAGCAGAGGTGGCGGCGTCGACCCGCACCGAAACAAGAGCAGAGGTGGCGGCGTCGACCCGCACCGGAACAGGGGCAGGAGTAGGAACTGCAGGAGCGGGTGCAGATGTAGGTGCAGGGCCAGTAGGAGAAGGTGCAGGAACTGGACCGGGGCCAGAATCCGAGGTGGTGGTGGCCCACGCAGAGATAGGAGCAGGTAGAGGGGAATTATTGCCTAATCCAGGATTCGATGTCTCGCTGAGCGTTTCTTGTGTAGGGAGGGTAAAGCTACCTGTGGTTCAGTGGCGGACTGGTCTGTGACACTCAAGACCGAGTGAGGGAGAGTGTCGACCTGACATGAAGCTAGCCCAGAAACGGGGGCTGACATCTCAGGTGTCAGAGGAGTAGGCTCTACAGGAAACAGAACTGGAACAGGTGGGCAGCAGGCCTGCCTAGGGGCAGGCAGTGCTGTGGCAGACTCAGGGGTAGTGTCAGGGGCAGAGGGAGAGTCAGCCGGCCCAGAAATACACTCAGGAATAGGGGCAGACTGAGGGGAATTAGGGACAAGCGATTTGGTCTGAGTACCTAACAATGCAATGTACCTAACTGAATAACAACGACTGGGGTCTTAAAAAAATAATCATGAGAGTCTGACTGCTCCCTAATCTGAAGCCAAAATTCGATTGCCTCAGACAGATTCATGGTTTGCCCCTTACACACGTCTCAGGGTCCAATATCTGGCCAGATCCTACTGTCACTGTTTGGTTAAGGGAGGACCCAAGTGAGGAGACTGTGAGAGGGATTGCAAATAACAAGGGGCTTTTATTGACAGAGACTTAAATGGTGAACAGAAGTCGCTCCTAACAGGAGAATACTAGAAACCAGATTCAGAACAGATTCAGACTAACAACTAACCACAGGACCAGCACAATAGTTGAGTTAACTTAATAGAATCTAAGGTGACAACAGAGTGGACGTTGAAACAAGAGGGAAGGAGAATTTACCAAAATAAACAGCTAAGGCTCAGGGACAAGTTAGGCTAGGAAATTAGAGAATAAAAAACAAAACAAAGCCTACTAAATAAATAAGGCACAGATAAACATAAAACTACTAAAGCAGGTAAACACAAGGGGCAGGCTAAGGAGACTAACAGGAATATAAAAGGAGACAAACTACAGAACAAAGGAACACACGTTGTAATAATTAAAAGTAAAACAAAGCACGACTTAAAACACACTGGAAGGGAAAGATACCAAATTAACAGAGTTGGGGGAGCACATAAACTAACACAAGAACTAAGGGGAGGCAGACACGAACAAACGGAGCATAAAGCACTGGCAAACTGAAGAACACACCAGCATACCTAAAACACAAAAAAACAGGATCAAAACAAGTGGAGAAAACTAGAGACTAGACCAAAACACTGAATTAAACAAAAGGCAAACCTCAGACCAAAAACAACACAAAAGCACAGGGTCCATGATTAAAGAGTCCATGAAGCCAAGAAAGTCCAAGAAACACAAAGTTGAGTTTTTCCAAAAGTCCAGAGTCTACTGTGGGGTTGGTGAGGGTGACGACAACGACGACAAGGGGTGTGAAGGGAAGACTGAACTTAAATAGAGGAGGGAACAGGTACAAACAATGAGGGACAACGAGGGTAAAGCTGGGCAAAGGAACCAGGCATAAGAAGTAGGGAGAAGAAGCCACAAAATAAAAGTCCAAAAACAGGAAGTGCACTGGGACCATGACACCCCATAGATTCAGCTGTACGTCCTACCCAACACCGATGTTCCGTTGACTATACAACTGAGGCAGGTAAGCCCTTGATGAGGCTCCAGCCTGACTCTAAAGTGGGACACCAAGTGGGAGCTTGCTGAATGGCCCCATCGAAGGTCCTCACCCCTTAGTGACATCGTCAACGGAACATCGGTGTTGGTCCTTAACGCTAGTAACATTGACTTCGTCCAGCTCGAAATCAAACATGCTCATTTCAAACACAGTAACAAGTAGTAATTCTATGACGGCTATGTGATGTTACACAGGCGCCTCCATAGTTGTGCAATGTTTCTTTGCTTGCATCAACCCCGGCTGATGGCCCGCCCTCGGGAGCCATATAGTCCCGTGTGATTGGTAGGTTCATTTAGCTCCAACTTGCACAAAAAAGGAAGTGGTGGGAAAGAGAAAGAAAAGGAGAAAAATTAAATATAAAATCCATAATACACAGTAACAATAACATAGAAAATGTTAATACTTCAGGATACATTGAGATATGGTTCAAATGTTTTGCCCCTAATTCATTTTAAACATGAATTAGGCCAAATCATTAGAATCACATCTTGATATAAACACCTCAACCACCCATTATTACCTCAATATAAACACATAGTAGGATTACAGATTATATTTAAAATTTCTTAATGAAAACTGGTATATGAAACGTACTAAATGAAATACTGATTATGCACATAACTCACTCTTGCCAGGATTTGCACCTGGAGTCTTCCACCCAAAGGATGGATGTGTTGCTTTTACACCACAAGAGTTGTTTTTTTTCCACTTTTTTTAAAGAGAGAGTGCAAACAAAACAACTAAAGACTATATACATTAACAATTTAAAACCTGACTATACAAAACCCAAAACACAACACACACTAAAAAACATTATACAATCCCAACAATGGGTAGTTCGGAAATGGTGGGTAGGATCTGGAAGGAGAGGAGAAGGCTGAAGCGGGTAGGTAAGATCCAGGTGGTGGTCTGGGCCATGACCATAAAGGCCGGTTAGACGCCACTGACCTGTCTGAGGTGTGCTTCCGTATTATGTATTCCCCCTTCCTGGTTTTCTGGCTCCTCAAACACAATGGTCTCATGCCCATGCTCCGCAGGAGCAGATGGAAGAGACTGCACTTTAGGCACTGGCTCCTTTGCTAGGTGCACTTGCTTGGAGAGTACGATGCCCTGCAGCAGCATGTCCCTGTCTGTGTGTTTGTCCCTACTTAGCAGCCTACATGGCAAATGTAGGCTGCCATGTAGGCTTTTTAAATTTTTTCCATTTTGATAACTGCCATGATTATATCAAAAAATACACGTGAAGACACTGTGGTGATGTTTAGTGGGACCACAACTATTCTGGTCTGGCTCAGAATTGCCCTGCTGTCTTCCACCAGTTGTTTCAGATGGCTGTACACCACCACAATAGATTGTGGAATTGGCAAAATTTTTCCCTTTTTGTCCTTCGGTTTGTTTCGTCCATGCTGAAACTCTTTTAAAAGTTTCAGGCAAACATTCACAGATCCTGTGGACTTCAGGGTCCTGCCCGTGAGTCATGAACAGTCTGTGGAAAAGCACAGTATATAGTGCTGTAAACTAGGAAAGATACAAATAAGTGACTACTACTTTACAAAACAGTAACTGCAAATTGCATGAAATCACCTCACCTGGATTCAATTCAATTCAATTCAACTTTATTTATATAGCGCCAATTCACAACAAAGTCATCTCTGGGCACTTTACAGAATAAAGTCAAGATTATAAAGATATATAAAGAGAACCCAACAATTCCCCCTGGAGCAAGCCATAGGCAACAGTGGAGAGGAAAAACTCCCTTTAACGGAAGAAACCTCCAGCAGAACCAGGCTCAGGGTGGACGGCCATCTGCCTCGACCGGTTGGGGTGAGTGGAAAGGGGAGAGAGAAAAGAACAGAGCAACAAAAGCAACAACAAAACATCTGGCAGATTGGTAGGATCAGTAGCTTCACGCTGGAAGACACACAGCTTCAAAGCCGGGGGACACCTGCAGAAAGGGACATTGAGAGGGGGACAGAGGAGGACAAAGACAACTACGGGAGAGAACACACAGAGTTAATGACATACAGTGGTGACAATTGCTGGATGAGAGGAGAGGAGAGATGGTCAAGAGGAGGAAAGGAGCTCAGTGCATTGGGGGGTGGGTCCCCCAGCAGTCTAAGCCTATGGCAGCATAACTATAACTAACTATATGCTTTATTAAAAAGGAAGGTTTTAAGCCTAGACTTAAAAGTAGAGAGGGTGTCTGCTTCCCGAATCTGAACTGGGAGCTGGTTCCACAGGAGAGGAGCTTGATAGCTAAAGGCTCTACCTCCCATTCTACTTTTGGAAATTCTGGGAACCACAAGTAGGCCTGCATTCTGAGAGCGAAGTGGTCTACTGGGATGATATGGTGCTATAAGGTCTTCTAAATATGATGGAGCCTGACCATTCAGAACTTTATATGTAAGAAGCAGGGTTTTAAATTCTATTCTACATTTAATGGGAAGCCAATGGAGAGAAGCTAGTGAAGGTGAAATATGATCTCTCTTGCTAGTTCCAGTCAGCACTCTTGCTGCAGCATTTTGGATTAATTGCAGGCTCTTTAGGGAGTTACTGGGGCATCCTGAAAGTAGGGAATTACAGTAGTCCAACCTAGAGGTAACAAATGCATGGACCAGTTTTTCGGCATCTGGATGCTCTCTAAGGTCCTGGTACGGTCTTCCTTCTAGCTATTTGGCTATACTTTGTAGGTGCCTTATCCATGGGATGGAGAGCTGTGTAAAGGCAGACTATGTCGCCCTCCTCTTTTGTTGCTAAGGCAGTGATCATTCTATTCATTCCAACTAGGTAGGCTGCTAGGTCATCTACTGTCTCCCATCCCAAGAAACCACTATAGTCACAGCGGGTAAACTGAAAAGTGATAGTAAGGAGACACATAAGGAATAAAAAATTAATTTCAAACAATATTTAACAATGATATTTAACAGACATACTGCAAGTTGATATTTGGAATTTACCTAGAATGAAGGCACACTGATGGCGATGAAAACTCTCTAGTGAGGAGGACCCTCTGCCACACCTAAGGACATCGAGGACTTTTCCACCCTTTTGGAGTGTCCCTGTCTTTGTGTATAATTCTACACCCGTGGGGTCCTCAATCCACTCCAGGTGCTTCTGCTGCACTACCCATACATGGGCCATGCTGCCTGGGTTCACCAGAGGAAGCCCTGTGGTGTCAGTCAGCACCCACACTGATTCCAGGAGCCCTGAAATCATGGCTCGGATCTTCTCAACACTGTGTGTCCTCCGTCTGCAGTGCGTTGCCAGTTCACCTGAGCTGATGCTGGACATGATCTGTGCTTCAGTGGGAACATGTCCACTATGGCACCTTTTCCACTCCCCTTTCTTGGCCTGCTTCAGCCGTTCCACATCCTCCTGATCCCACTCAAAAATACAGGAAGAAAGCTTAGAACAAAAAAGTACCATAGAGAGGGTGGTGCTCTGTGGTTACCACAGACTTCCATGGCCTAAAGATCCTCAGCACTGGAGGCACACCTGTGAAAAACAAAAAATGCTGGAAATTAAGAATTCATTTCCTTATGAAATTTGTAATCACAGACTTTTGGGTAATAAAATTACATGACATTGTTTGTGATACCATAGAACAATAACTTACCTGACTGACTGCAGTAGTCACGGTCAACATAAATCACCTCTGGCTCAGGCTCTCCTCGTAGCGCTTAACGATGCCCTGGCACAGCTCCTCCAGCCCTGCGCTTTCGCCTGTTGTCAAAACGCTGTTCAGAACCTGGCCAAGTTCATTGCCACTGTTTGTCATCCATGCAGCAGTGTCCCCAATACCACCAGCCAGCTTTTTTGTGATCTGTAAAACAGATTACATTTTGTAGGAAAAATTCAGAAGCTTACTATTAAATATGCTAAATTGTATCACTATAATAACAACATAAAATTAACTGCATAAATTACAATTGTTTATTATCAGTAGGCATAATGCTTAGATCTTCATCTACTGTACCTTTTTTGTAGAGTCCAACTTAAGGATTCTACCATAGGTAGAAGTGATCACACCTTTAATCTCATCCAAATGCCTAAGTATATCATTGCCATGGACAGTTTCAAACCACTGGGCAAGCGGAAGGGGCCTGAAGGGCGGAGGAGGACGATAATCACCTGCAGTTGCAGATGGAATGATAGCCGTCTTCTTCAATTGAAGCTCACACTCAGAGAGGTACTGGAGGGTCTGTCGTGCCCACTCCGCAACGTGCAGTTCCTCTGAAGCTGAGTGGAGGTAGGAGGAACTGTTGCCACTGGTCCTTGGTTTAAGGAAGTTACACATTTCCTGTCTAGAGATAGTTGCGTAGTTAATACTGCTGGAAACAGGCTTGTGTGTGCCACATCCAGTTGGACAAGGATATCCTGGCTCCATGGGCATACAGGTAGCTTGCAATTGCTGCAACGTGGATAGTCCCTCCAACTATGTATTAGCAGCTGTCCATGTCGATCACCTCCCTCACCTTTGGGTAGATTCCAGAATGGGGCATTTTCCACCTACACTGTGGACATTTCATAGGAATCCACCACATACTCATCGGTGCCCAGATGAACATCCTCTGTCTATATTACCAACCAGGATCAGGAGGAAATGGTTTGGGCTGCTGAGGTGGATAAAACCAGCTGGCCTAAATATTCTGCCTAAATTACAATTGTTTATTATCAGTAGGCATAATGCTTAGATCTTCATCTACTGTACCTTTTTTGTACAGTCCATCTTAAGGATTGTACCATAAGTAGAAGATCCATGCAATAAGCTAAAACTTTCTCTTTAATTCATTCAGTGTTTGACAAACTTTACCTGTAACCTCCAGCGGCCGGATTGTGATCAATTTTTGATTTAGAATGGCAACTTCTCGAAGCTTGGCCGTCATGGCTCTACGACGCTCCCACCGAGAAGAAACATCCAATCAACGGGCGAGGTTCTGTTAGGAATTGATTGGCTCTTTTGCACCATTTGTTCCGAGTGTTCCCATCTGGGTTTGGACCACGTTATGAGATGTTCGGAAGTGTTCGGACATCCGTTACGAAGTGTTTGGACCTCATTCAGAAGTGTTCGGACCTGGTTAGGAAGTGTTAGAAAAATAGTTCGGAACCGCCTGGCCGTCCGATCGCCGCAAGTAGCGGCCACAACAACGCTCCTGGAACCTCACGCGAAGGTGGCTAGACCACCGTCTGTTTAATCCAGGGGTCTCAAACTCAAATTACCTGAGGGCCAGACCCCTTAGAGACATCGTAAACGGAACATCGGTGTTGGTCGTTAACGCCGTTAACATTGACTTTGTCCAGCTCGAAGTCAAACATGCTCATTTCAAACACAGTAACAAGTAGTAATTCTATGACGGCTATGTGATGTTACACGGGCGCTTCCATAGCTTTGCAAAGTTTCTCTCCTTGCATTAAGCCCGGCTGATGGCCCGCCCCCGGGAGCCATATACTCCACTGTGATTGGTAGGTTCCTTCAGCTCCAGCTTGCACAAAAAAAGGAACTTACCTCACACAACGCGGTAAAGTGCCATTCATATAAAACTCGTGGGCCGCACTAACATTAAACTTTCATATTGTCCTGCGGGCCACAAAATATTGTCTCGCGGACCGCGATTAGACCCCGGGCTGCGAGTCTGAGACCCCTGTGTTAGATCTTAGTGCTGCATTTGACACAATTGATCACAACATTTTATTGCAGAGACTGGAACATGAGTTGGGATTCAAGGAGATGCACTAGGTTGGTTTAAATCTGATCTATCTGATAGATTTAAATTTACTCATGTTAATGATGAATCCTCCATGCAAACAAAGGTTAGCTATGGAGTTCCACAAGGCTCTGTGTTAGGACCAATATTTTTTACTTTATATATGTCTCCTTTAAGCAACATTTTTAGAAAGCATAAATTTCCATTGCTATGCTGATGATACCCAGCTAGATTTATCTATGGAACCAGATGAAAAAAATCAAATTAATCAAGCTTCAAGCATGTCTACAAGACATTAAGGCCTGGATGTCCTAAAATTCTTTACTTCTAAACTGACAAACTGACAAAACTGAAGTCCTAATATTTGGGCCCATAAATCTCAGAAATATGATTTCCAACCATATTGTTACTCTAGATGGCAAAAGTCTGGCCTCCAGTACTACTGCAAAGAACCTTGGAGTTATTTTTGACCAGGATTTGTCCTTTACCTCACATATGGAACATTGCCCAAATTTTGAGCATCCTGTCTCAAAATGATGCCGAAAAACTGGTCCATGCATTTGTTACCTCTAGGCTCCATTGGCTTCCCATTAAATTTAGAATAGAATTTAAAACCCTGTGTAGAGGTGATCTTACTCGAATCTAACGCTCCTGACTCTTCAGATTATACTTCACTCCAGAGATTGTTGTTAGACAAACATTGAACATTTATTGTACTTGCTTCTCAACTTAGCCAATGACAGATCAATTGTACATACAACTTTAAGCACGGTGATCTCACAAGCACGCTCACTACTTACTTAAGGGGGCAACCCTTGCCTTTCCCAACACAAAGGCGCTGTGAGCTTGGTTACTGATGTTACGCTGGACTAAGTATGTTACTGTCCCATAGCCATTCTCACTAGCGTCTGCAAAATGATGCAGTTGAGCGGACACAGTTTGACCAAAGTCTTTTGGCTTGAAACATCTCTCAATTCCAAAGTCAGTTAGCTGCTCAAGACCTTGCACCCACTGAGACCACATTTGGGCGAGATGTTCAGGCACTATTTCATCCCATCCCAACTTCATTCTGCAAAGCTCCTGCATAATGTTCCTAGCATATAAATTCACAGGTGCAAGCATTCCCAATGGATCGTACACTGAGCTCAACATGGATAAAATTCCTCTTCTTGTGGGGGGCTTACTTTGAATAACAACCCTGAACTTGAACTGATCAGACTGAATGCACCATTGCACGCCCAATACCCTTTCTACTGGAAGTGCATTTTTGTCCAAGTCTAGGTCCATTATTTCTGTCGCTTTCTCCTCCTCTGGAATGGCTGCTAACACCCTGCTATCATTGCTGATCCATTTGTTTAGCCTAAAGCCACCCATCTGACACATAGTTTTCAAACTGTGGTAAAGAGACTCAGCCTTTTCAACAGTCTCCACCGACTTTAGACAGTCGTCTACATAGAAGTTTCGTAGCACTGTGTTTACTGTGCAGTCATCGAACAGATGTGTATTGTCCTCCGCGCATCGGCGGAGCGCATAATTAGCACAACTGGGTGATGAAGTGGCTCCGAACAGATGTACCTCCATCCTGTATTCTGCCATTGGTCGACTAACATCACCGTCTGGCCACCATAGGAATCTGAGTAGATCAGCGTCGGCCGACGAGACCTTTACCTGGTGGAACATGGCTTCCACATCTGCTACTATTGTTACGGGTTCCTGACGAAACCTGGTTAGAACTCCAATTATTGTGCTGGTAAGATTAGGTCCTTGAAGGAGTTGCTCATTCAAAGAGGTTCCCTGATATGACGCGCCACAGTCAAACACCACACGAAGCTTAAGCTTTTTAGGGTGGTACACCCCATGATGTGGAATATACCAAACTTTCCCATCACAACGGCCAAGGTCTTCAATTGGAACCTTTACCGCATATTTCTTGGTGATTGTATCATTCATGAAGGTAATATAATCTGCCCTGAATGACGGATTCCTGAGAAACTTCCTCTTCAGAGTTGTAGCACGTTGTTCTGCTACGGCCCGGTTGTTTCTATTAGCAAGGGCTGTTAAACAGCTTCCAGGATCAATGTTTAGTGGTGCTCAGTGTCAAACCGACCGTACCGAAGTTCCGGATAAACAACTCAGGGTTTATACTAACCCTCCTCAAGCGATTCCTATCTTTAGTGGAGATCCTTTAGACTATGATGTTTTCATCAAAGCGTTTGAAAACTCAGTGAAGAATAGCGGGGGGGATGACAGTCAGCGACTCTATCTGCTGCACCAGCACACGAGAGGACAACCTAAGGAGATTGTGCAAAGTTGCTTTAGCATGCAACCAGACGAAGGATATCACAGGGCCAGGTTTCTTTTAAAGAAGCACTTTGGTAATGAATATACAGTTGCAGCAGCCTACATGGAAAAGGTTTTGAATTGGCAAACAATTAAGGATGAAGATGGCAAAGCCCTATATTCATTCGCTCTTTTTCTAACCAATTGTGTGAGTTCCATGGACTGTATGGCAGAGCTTAATACTACAATCAGCATACGAACAATTATTTCCAAGCTTCCATATAAGTTGAGAGAGAAATGGAGGGATGTGGCTCATGACCTGAATGAAAACCACAACCGTAGAGCTACGTTTGCAGATGTAGTTAAGTTTATCACTGATGTATCAGAGAAATCACTGCATCCTTGCTACGGGGACTTGGGAAGACTTAAGGAACACTTAAAAGGGCCTGCAGCTGCCTTTGGGAAAGTAAGTGGAATGAAAAGGAGTTTTACCACTACTGCAAAGCAAGTTACTACTCAAAGGGATGCAAGTATAGAGCCTGGTTTTAGTAAGACAAGCTCTTTCAATACCACCAAAGCATCACCCAAGCCTATCACTACCATCAAGGCCTCACAAGAGTCTTGTCTCTTTTGCCACGAGGGACACACATTCGACCATTGTCAAAAACTACAGAATACGCCTTACAAAGAGAAGATAGAGTTTCTCAGGAAGGAAGGTTTATGTTTCAGATGTTTAAAATCGGGGCATATGAGCAGGCACTGCCAGGAAGTGGTAAACTGTCAATTATGTTCCGGAACGCACAACACGTTGCTGCACGTGAAGCCAAAGGAAAGGCAGTCCGTGGATCGTGACAATCTGGCAGTGTTCAACGGATTGGTGAACAGCAAACGTAAACAGAATTTTGACGACATGCCCAAGAACACCGAGTGCATCCTTGCCATCATTCCAGTCCGAGTAAAAGCCAAAAAGGGTAACAAAGTAATCACTTTATATGCATTCTTGGATCCTGGCAGCACAGCTACGTTTTGCACAGATGAACTTCTTGATGAGCTGAATCTACGTGGGAAAAAGGTTAGCCTTATTGTTACAACCATGACAGAAAGCAAAGTTGTGACAAGTACTATGGTGACAGAGTTGGAGGTAGGCCACCTGAACTCAAATACCTTCATAGAGCTAAAGGAAGTGTTTTCACAAAAGGCTATTCCGGTAAGCAGGAATAACATCCCGCGACAAGAAGATATAGATAAATGGCCACATCTTAAAGGAGTACAAGTACCTCTCATTGATGCAGCCATAGGTCTGTTGATTGGAACTGATGCTGCCAAGATGATGGAACCAAAGGAAGTTATTCCTAGTGTCGATGATGGGCCCTTTGCAGTCAGAACCATACTGGGTTGGACAGTCAATGGGCCACTAAAGGTGGATGGTTGCAATACAAGCAGGAATGAAATAATGCAAGCCGTGTCAAATCGTGTATCTGTGGCCAGGCTGGAAGACCTGTGGAAACAACAGTTTAAATATGACTTTCCTGAGGATGGGCAAGAGGAAAGGTATGAGATGTCTAAGGCGGATCGTCTGTTCATGGAGAGGGTGAGACAATCTGCTAGGTTGGTAGACGGTCATTACTGCCTTGATCTCCCATTAAAGGAGTTGAACATTAAAATGCCAAACAACCGGGCCGTAGCAGAACAACGTGCTACAACTCTGAAGAGGAAGTTTCTCTGCTGCGGGATGAACCGAACGCCGGGTTAAGGCGCCCGATGCCGACGCTCATCAGACCCCAGAAAAGGTGTTGGTCGATATAGACAGCAGGACGGTGGCCATGGAAGTCGGAATCCGCTAAGGAGTGTGTAACAACTCACCTGCCGAATCAACTAGCCCTGAAAATGGATCGTACACTGAGCTCAACATGGATAAAATTCCTCTTCTTGTGGATGCTACAGACACACTGTCCTCGGGAGCAACGCTCTCATTTGCCTTACGTGCTTCCTCACGACGTTGGCGTACCTCTGTTAACCGACATGCGATGTCGTCGCCACGTCCCCTGAGCGCAGACAGCCTCGTATCGAACCAATCTTGATCGATCTCCATGTCATCTTCAAGCTTACGCTCTTGGTAAGTTTCCTTGAGTGAGTCATTTATATCACATAACTCTTTAAGCAGCTGGTAGAACGCTGGTAGCATCCTGTCCTCCACTACCGAATAGAATAGAACTCCAATTATTGTGCTGGTAAGATTAGGTCCTTGAAGGAGTTGCTCATTCAAAGAGGTTCCCTGATATGACGCGCCACAGTCAAACACCACACGAAGCTTAAGCTTTTTAGGGTGGTACACCCAATGATGTGGAATATACCAAACTTTCCCATCACAACGGCCAAGGTCTTCAATTGGAACCTTTACCGCATATTTCTTGGTGATTGTATCATTCATGAAGGTAATATAATCTGCCCTGAATGACGGATTCCTGAGAAACTTCCTCTTCAGAGTTGTAGCACGTTGTTCTGCTACGGCCCGGTTGTTTGGCATTTTAATGTTCAACTCCTTTAATGGGAGATCAAGGCAGTAATGACCGTCTACCAACCTAGCAGATTGTCTCACCCTCTCCATGAACAGACGATCCGCCTTAGACATCTCATACCTTTCCTCTTGCCCATCCTCAGGAAAGTCATATTTAAACTGTTGTTTCCACAGGTCTTCCAGCCTGGCCACAGATACACGATTTGACACGGCTTGCATTATTTCATTCCTGCTTGTATTGCAACCATCCACCTTTAGTGGCCCATTGACTGTCCAACCCAGTATGGTTCTGACTGCAAAGGGCCCATCATCGACACTAGGAATAACTTCCTTTGGTTCCATCATCTTGGCAGCATCAGTTCCAATCAACAGACCTATGGCTGCATCAATGAGAGGTACTTGTACTCCTTTAAGATGTGGCCATTTATCTATATCTTCTTGTCGCGGGATGTTATTCCTGCTTACCGGAATAGCCTTTTGTGAAAACACTTCCTTTAGCTCTATGAAGGTATTTGAGTTCAGGTGGCCTACCTCCAACTCTGTCACCATAGTACTTGTCACAACTTTGCTTTCTGTCATGGTTGTAACAATAAGGCTAACCTTTTTCCCACGTAGATTCAGCTCATCAAGAAGTTCATCTGTGCAAAACGTAGCTGTGCTGCCAGGATCCAAGAATGCATATAAAGTGATTACTTTGTTACCCTTTTTGGCTTTTACTCGGACTGGAATGATGGCAAGGATGCACTCGGTGTTCTTGGGCATGTCGTCAAAATTCTGTTTACGTTTGCTGTTCACCAATCCGTTGAACACTGCCAGATTGTCACGATCCACGGACTGCCTTTCCTTTGGCTTCACGTGCAGCAACGTGTTGTGCGTTCCGGAACATAATTGACAGTTTACCACTTCCTGGCAGTGCCCGCTCATATGCCCCGATTTTAAACATCTGAAACATAAACCTTCCTTCCTGAGAAACTCTATCTTCTCTTTGTAAGGCGTATTCTGTAGTTTTTGACAATGGTCGAATGTGTGTCCCTCGTGGCAAAAGAGACAAGACTCTTGTGAGGCCTTGATGGTAGTGATAGGCTTGGGTGATGCTTTGGTGGTATTGAAAGAGCTTGTCTTACTAAAACCAGGCTCTATACTTGCATCCCTTTGAGTAGTAACTTGCTTTGCAGTAGTGGTAAAACTCCTTTTCATTCCACTTACTTTCCCAAAGGCAGCTGCAGGCCCTTTTAAGTGTTCCTTAAGTCTTCCCAAGTCCCCGTAGCAAGGATGCAGTGATTTCTCTGATACATCAGTGATAAACTTAACTACATCTGCAAACGTAGCTCTACGGTTGTGGTTTTCATTCAGGTCATGAGCCACATCCCTCCATTTCTCTCTCAACTTATATGGAAGCTTGGAAATAATTGTTCGTATGCTGATTGTAGTATTAAGCTCTGCCATACAGTCCATGGAACTCACACAATTGGTTAGAAAAAGAGCGAATGAATATAGGGCTTTGCCATCTTCATCCTTAATTGTTTGCCAATTCAAAACCTTTTCCATGTAGGCTGCTGCAACTGTATATTCATTACCAAAGTGCTTCTTTAAAAGAAACCTGGCCCTGTGATATCCTTCGTCTGGTTGCATGCTAAAGCAATTTTGCACAATCTCCTTAGGTTGTCCTCTCGTGTGCTGGTGCAGCAGATAGAGTCGCTGACTGTCATCCCCCCCGCTATTCTTCACTGAGTTTTCAAACGCTTTGATGAAAACATCATAGTCTAAAGGATCTCCACTAAAGATAGGAATCGCTTGAGGAGGGTTAGTATAAACCCTGAGTTGTTTATCCGGAACTTCGGTACGGTCGGTTTGACACTGAACACCACTAAACATTGATCCTGGAAGCTGTTTAACAGCCCTTGCTTTGGTATCACAGCCGCGAGCCCCAGTCGTTACTTCCCCACTGTAATCTGTACTGTACCCTAATCTGTACCCCTTTACGGCTTCTTCTCTTGCCCTTTCAATCTGAACAGCCACACTACCCACAACAGGTACCTCTTCCCCAGCATACGTCGTCTTTGCCTGACTAAGATGGAAGTCATCAGTGCCAACATTTGGACCACGTGACTCAGTGAGGCCTGCACGTTTACTCATGATCTGACTTCGTGCTTTAGCAGCTGCAAGAGCGGCGTTCATTTCTAATTCTTCCTTTTCTGCCTTAAATTTAGCCTCCTCCTGCACCCTTAATGCCCTAAGCCTAGCTTCTTCCTGCTCTATCGCGTGTCTTTGCTTTAACGCTTCTGCCCTTGCTAATAGCTCAGCTCTTTCTATTTCGGCCTTAAGGCATGCCTTTGTAGCTGAAGATGTGACAGAACTTGTTCTAGATTTCCTAGATCTCCTTGTGGATGCTACAGACACACTGTCCTCGGGAGCAACGCTCTCATTTGCCTTACGTGCTTCCTCACGACGTTGGCGTACCTCTGTTAACCGACATGCGATGTCGTCGCCACGTCCCCTGAGCGCAGACAGCCTCGTATCGAACCAATCTTGATCGATCTCCATGTCATCTTCAAGCTTACGCTCTTGGTAAGTTTCCTTGAGTGAGTCATTTATATCACATAACTCTTTAAGCAGCTGGTAGAACGCTGGTAGCATCCTGTCCTCCACTACCGAATAGCAATCTTCATCCATGAACTGGTGGATCTTGCTCCTTTGTCTCAGCAGCTGCTCTAACTTAGCCTTTCTTTTGTTCTTCAGACTCCGCAAAGCATCTTCATGTACCACCTGTGAGGCCTCCTCAGCGGCTTCGCTGCTTGGCCTTGCCTGTTGGTCCATCACGCTGTCCGGATCAACATCTGAAGCAACCCGTCTTTCCATCAGTCTCTTAATAGTGCTTAGTGTAGAGATGGTTTCTTACTAATGTAGAGGTGATCTTACTCGAATCTAACGCTCCTGACTCTTCAGATTATACTTCACTCCAGAGATTGTTGTTAGACAAACATTGAACATTTATTGTACTTGCTTCTCAACTTAGCCAATGACAGATCAATTGTACATACAACTTTAAGCACGGTGATCTCACAAGCACGCTCACTAGCTGTTACATCAAACAAGTTTCCCAAAGTATGTCTGAACTCACGGGACTTGCAGGACTCGTAAAACTCGGTAAGAAACCGTGTGCCTCTACAGCTACACACAGAACCCTTTTCTTCCACCTTGTTGCAGTCCACACCTTTCTTGTAGTCAGAGTTCCTATGCTCCAGTTACTGTGTCACGTTTACACCCTTCAGTAGCTGAGCTAAAACTGAATCTCTCCTTAACAAACCCTTAGCATTGCATTGTTTCCTTGACCACTGGTCAACAAACTTAAAGGTAATCCACAAAGGCAATCATCAAAGGCAAACTATCAAAGCCATATGATGTCACTAAAGACATCATCAGTACATAGACACATTATATAAACAATTACATCACACACACAGCAAACATTACATAAAACAAGTAACTAAACTAACCCCCTTGGTTGGCTCATACACACCCGGGCCCTAATTGTGCTCCAATATTAGACATTTAATGTTGGAAACAATTACTAAATTACTTTACACAAAACCAAAACAATACAAACACAAAATAAAAATCCTTAAACATCATGACTATTCTTCTATGGTGTTCTTTCTTCTTTCTTCTGGTGCCAGAGGTTACCAGCACTTAACACACCGTAGGAGATCAGTCTTTACCACTGTCTCACTCTGATTCCTGGAGAAGACAGACCTTGGTTATGGGTCTATCGAACTCGTTGGTCCTCGTTTTGATACGAACCTGGCGGACCAAACCTCGCTCATCCTGTATTGCGTGGATGATCCTGCCAATCACCCAGGAGTTACGAGGCGCTGACTCATCCACAATCAACACAATGTCCCCAGGAACAAAATTACGCTTTGCATGTGTCCATTTTTGCCGCCTTTGAAGCTCAGGTAGATATTCTTTAACCCAACGTTTCCAAAAGAGATCTGCCATATACTGGACTTGTCTCCATCTACGGCGGCTGTAAAGATCATCTTCTTGGAAAACTCCCTGGGGTATCGAAGGCTGGGTTTTTAGGAGGAGAAGGTGATTTGGCGTCAAAGCCTCCAAGTCATTCGGATCATCCGAAGGTGTAGTTATTGGCCGACTATTTAAAATGGCTTCCACCTCGCAGAGTAATGTCTGCAGACCCTCTTCATCCAAACTCTGATCCTTCAATGTAGCGCTGAGTACCTTTCTAACAGATCGAATTAGACGTTCCCATACCCCTCCAAAATGTGAAGCAGATGGAGGATTAAACATCCATTTGATACCACTCTGAGTCAGCCTATTTTCAATTTTTGACATGTTCCACTCTTCTAGAGACCTTTTGAGCTCTCTCTCAGCACCAACAAAGTTTGTTCCATTATCTGAGTGAATTTCTAAAACTTGACCTCTTCTTGCAATAAAACGTCGAAGTGCATTTATGAATGAATCCGTGTCCAATGACGCTGCCACCTCTATGTGAACAGCTCTGGTAGCCATACATGTGAATATGACACCATACCTTTTTGCAGTTGTTCTTCCTCGTTTTATAGTAAAGGGACCAAAGCAATCGACACCTGTTCTAGTAAACGGTGGTTCATCAGGTAAGACCCTACTAAGAGGGAGGTCTGCCATTTGTTGCCGCCCAGTTGCTCCATGTAATCTTCGACAGGTGCGACAACTGGATAAAATCTTTCTGATGGCTGAGATTGCATTTGGTATCCAGTATCTTTGACGCAAAGTAGACAAGACATGGTTGCGACCACCATGGCCTATTTGTTCATGGATGTCCTGCAGTATAAGCTGAGATACTCGATGATTTTTAGCCAGAATAGCGGGATGCTTGGACTCTTCAGGCATGGCAGCTCTGCTGAGCCGTCCACCTACGCGAAGAATTCCATCCTGAAGCACCGGATTTAGTCTATGTATGTGACTGCTCCTTTTTACTGCTTCCCCTTTTAGCAGAGATGAGATTTCATCCGGAAAGCTCTTTCGCTGGCAATGACGAATTATGTCTACCTCTGCTTCTTTGAGCTCATCCACAGTTAGGTTCTTTTTCCTTGTCTTGTAGTTTAGCTTTTTCCTTCGAAGCTGGATATTTTGGACGGTATTTTGTAACAGCCCCTTTCTTCTTCTGGATGATGTTAGAAGCATATCTTTCAATCTCAGAAACCACGCCACGGCCCTTTTTAAGCGTGTCCATGATGAGTAGTACTCCATCAACCTTTGCACTATGTCAGTGCTTTCTTCAACTGCAAGAACATTCACCGTGACATTTCTCTTCACTTCAGGATCGGCTACATCCAGATCAATCTCTTGAGAGTCTGGGTTCCGTGGCCAATTCCCGACTGCCTGTGTAAGAAAGTCAGGTCCGGACACCCACAGCTTGTTTCGCAGAAAGGCTTTCACTTTCTGTCCCCTTGATGCGCCATCTGCCGGATTAAGATGAGAGTTTACGTAGTGCCACTGAGAGACTGTTGAGGTCTGCTGAATCGCTGACACCCTGTTAGCTACAAACGTGCGAAACCTTGATGTTTCGTTGCTGATGTACTTTAGCACCGCTGTACTGTCAGTCCAGTACACAGAGTCTTCCAATGGTAGTTCCAACTCCTTCCTTAGCATCTTGTCTATACGAACTGCTAAGGTTGCTGCAGTAAGCTCCAGACGAGGGATAGTCATGGGTTTTAAGGGGGCAACCCTTGCCTTTCCCAACACAAAGGCGCTGTGAGCTTGGTTACTGATGTTACGCTGGACTAAGTATGTTACTGTCCCATAGCCATTCTCACTAGCGTCTGCAAAATGATGCAGTTGAGCGGACACAGTTTGACCAAAGTCTTTTGGCTTGAAACATCTCTCAATTCCAAAGTCAGTTAGCTGCTCAAGACCTTGCACCCACTGAGACCACATTTGGGCGAGATGTTCAGGCACTATTTCATCCCATCCCAACTTCATTCTGCAAAGCTCCTGCATAATGTTCCTAGCATATAAATTCACAGGTGCAAGCATTCCCAATGGATCGTACACTGAGCTCAACATGGATAAAATTCCTCTTCTTGTGGGGGGCTTACTTTGAATAACAACCCTGAACTTGAACTGATCAGACTGAATGCACCATTGCACGCCCAATACCCTTTCTACTGGAAGTGCATTTTTGTCCAAGTCTAGGTCCATTATTTCTGTCGCTTTCTCCTCCTCTGGAATGGCTGCTAACACCCTGCTATCATTGCTGATCCATTTGTTTAGCCTAAAGCCACCCATCTGACACATAGTTTTCAAACTGTGGTAAAGAGACTCAGCCTTTTCAACAGTCTCCACCGACTTTAGACAGTCGTCTACATAGAAGTTTCGTAGCACTGTGTTTACTGTGCAGTCATCGAACAGATGTGTATTGTCCTCCGCGCATCGGCGGAGCGCATAATTAGCACAACTGGGTGATGAAGTGGCTCCGAACAGATGTACCTCCATCCTGTATTCTGCCATTGGTCGACTAACATCACCGTCTGGCCACCATAGGAATCTGAGTAGATCAGCGTCGGCCGACGAGACCTTTACCTGGTGGAACATGGCTTCCACATCTGCTACTATTGTTACGGGTTCCTGACGAAACCTGGTTAGAACTCCAATTATTGTGCTGGTAAGATTAGGTCCTTGAAGGAGTTGCTCATTCAAAGAGGTTCCCTGATATGACGCGCCACAGTCAAACACCACACGAAGCTTAAGCTTTTTAGGGTGGTACACCCCATGATGTGGAATATACCAAACTTTCCCATCACAACGGCCAAGGTCTTCAATTGGAACCTTTACCGCATATTTCTTGGTGATTGTATCATTCATGAAGGTAATATAATCTGCCCTGAATGACGGATTCCTGAGAAACTTCCTCTTCAGAGTTGTAGCACGTTGTTCTGCTACGGCCCGGTTGTTTCTATTAGCAAGGGCTGTTAAACAGCTTCCAGGATCAATGTTTAGTGGTGCTCAGTGTCAAACCGACCGTACCGAAGTTCCGGATAAACAACTCAGGGTTTATACTAACCCTCCTCAAGCGATTCCTATCTTTAGTGGAGATCCTTTAGACTATGATGTTTTCATCAAAGCGTTTGAAAACTCAGTGAAGAATAGCGGGGGGGATGACAGTCAGCGACTCTATCTGCTGCACCAGCACACGAGAGGACAACCTAAGGAGATTGTGCAAAGTTGCTTTAGCATGCAACCAGACGAAGGATATCACAGGGCCAGGTTTCTTTTAAAGAAGCACTTTGGTAATGAATATACAGTTGCAGCAGCCTACATGGAAAAGGTTTTGAATTGGCAAACAATTAAGGATGAAGATGGCAAAGCCCTATATTCATTCGCTCTTTTTCTAACCAATTGTGTGAGTTCCATGGACTGTATGGCAGAGCTTAATACTACAATCAGCATACGAACAATTATTTCCAAGCTTCCATATAAGTTGAGAGAGAAATGGAGGGATGTGGCTCATGACCTGAATGAAAACCACAACCGTAGAGCTACGTTTGCAGATGTAGTTAAGTTTATCACTGATGTATCAGAGAAATCACTGCATCCTTGCTACGGGGACTTGGGAAGACTTAAGGAACACTTAAAAGGGCCTGCAGCTGCCTTTGGGAAAGTAAGTGGAATGAAAAGGAGTTTTACCACTACTGCAAAGCAAGTTACTACTCAAAGGGATGCAAGTATAGAGCCTGGTTTTAGTAAGACAAGCTCTTTCAATACCACCAAAGCATCACCCAAGCCTATCACTACCATCAAGGCCTCACAAGAGTCTTGTCTCTTTTGCCACGAGGGACACACATTCGACCATTGTCAAAAACTACAGAATACGCCTTACAAAGAGAAGATAGAGTTTCTCAGGAAGGAAGGTTTATGTTTCAGATGTTTAAAATCGGGGCATATGAGCAGGCACTGCCAGGAAGTGGTAAACTGTCAATTATGTTCCGGAACGCACAACACGTTGCTGCACGTGAAGCCAAAGGAAAGGCAGTCCGTGGATCGTGACAATCTGGCAGTGTTCAACGGATTGGTGAACAGCAAACGTAAACAGAATTTTGACGACATGCCCAAGAACACCGAGTGCATCCTTGCCATCATTCCAGTCCGAGTAAAAGCCAAAAAGGGTAACAAAGTAATCACTTTATATGCATTCTTGGATCCTGGCAGCACAGCTACGTTTTGCACAGATGAACTTCTTGATGAGCTGAATCTACATGGGAAAAAGGTTAGCCTTATTGTTACAACCATGACAGAAAGCAAAGTTGTGACAAGTACTATGGTGACAGAGTTGGAGGTAGGCCACCTGAACTCAAATACCTTCATAGAGCTAAAGGAAGTGTTTTCACAAAAGGCTATTCCGGTAAGCAGGAATAACATCCCGCGACAAGAAGATATAGATAAATGGCCACATCTTAAAGGAGTACAAGTACCTCTCATTGATGCAGCCATAGGTCTGTTGATTGGAACTGATGCTGCCAAGATGATGGAACCAAAGGAAGTTATTCCTAGTGTCGATGATGGGCCCTTTGCAGTCAGAACCATACTGGGTTGGACAGTCAATGGGCCACTAAAGGTGGATGGTTGCAATACAAGCAGGAATGAAATAATGCAAGCCGTGTCAAATCGTGTATCTGTGGCCAGGCTGGAAGACCTGTGGAAACAACAGTTTAAATATGACTTTCCTGAGGATGGGCAAGAGGAAAGGTATGAGATGTCTAAGGCGGATCGTCTGTTCATGGAGAGGGTGAGACAATCTGCTAGGTTGGTAGACGGTCATTACTGCCTTGATCTCCCATTAAAGGAGTTGAACATTAAAATGCCAAACAACCGGGCCGTAGCAGAACAACGTGCTACAACTCTGAAGAGGAAGTTTCTCTGCTGCGGGATGAACCGAACGCCGGGTTAAGGCGCCCGATGCCGACGCTCATCAGACCCCAGAAAAGGTGTTGGTCGATATAGACAGCAGGACGGTGGCCATGGAAGTCGGAATCCGCTAAGGAGTGTGTAACAACTCACCTGCCGAATCAACTAGCCCTGAAAATGGATCGTACACTGAGCTCAACATGGATAAAATTCCTCTTCTTGTGGATGCTACAGACACACTGTCCTCGGGAGCAACGCTCTCATTTGCCTTACGTGCTTCCTCACGACGTTGGCGTACCTCTGTTAACCGACATGCGATGTCGTCGCCACGTCCCCTGAGCGCAGACAGCCTCGTATCGAACCAATCTTGATCGATCTCCATGTCATCTTCAAGCTTACGCTCTTGGTAAGTTTCCTTGAGTGAGTCATTTATATCACATAACTCTTTAAGCAGCTGGTAGAACGCTGGTAGCATCCTGTCCTCCACTACCGAATAGAATAGAACTCCAATTATTGTGCTGGTAAGATTAGGTCCTTGAAGGAGTTGCTCATTCAAAGAGGTTCCCTGATATGACGCGCCACAGTCAAACACCACACGAAGCTTAAGCTTTTTAGGGTGGTACACCCCATGATGTGGAATATACCAAACTTTCCCATCACAACGGCCAAGGTCTTCAATTGGAACCTTTACCGCATATTTCTTGGTGATTGTATCATTCATGAAGGTAATATAATCTGCCCTGAATGACGGATTCCTGAGAAACTTCCTCTTCAGAGTTGTAGCACGTTGTTCTGCTACGGCCCGGTTGTTTGGCATTTTAATGTTCAACTCCTTTAATGGGAGATCAAGGCAGTAATGACCGTCTACCAACCTAGCAGATTGTCTCACCCTCTCCATGAACAGACGATCCGCCTTAGACATCTCATACCTTTCCTCTTGCCCATCCTCAGGAAAGTCATATTTAAACTGTTGTTTCCACAGGTCTTCCAGCCTGGCCACAGATACACGATTTGACACGGCTTGCATTATTTCATTCCTGCTTGTATTGCAACCATCCACCTTTAGTGGCCCATTGACTGTCCAACCCAGTATGGTTCTGACTGCAAAGGGCCCATCATCGACACTAGGAATAACTTCCTTTGGTTCCATCATCTTGGCAGCATCAGTTCCAATCAACAGACCTATGGCTGCATCAATGAGAGGTACTTGTACTCCTTTAAGATGTGGCCATTTATCCATATCTTCTTGTCGCGGGATGTTATTCCTGCTTACCGGAATAGCCTTTTGTGAAAACACTTCCTTTAGCTCTATGAAGGTATTTGAGTTCAGGTGGCCTACCTCCAACTCTGTCACCATAGTACTTGTCACAACTTTGCTTTCTGTCATGGTTGTAACAATAAGGCTAACCTTTTTCCCACGTAGATTCAGCTCATCAAGAAGTTCATCTGTGCAAAACGTAGCTGTGCTGCCAGGATCCAAGAATGCATATAAAGTGATTACTTTGTTACCCTTTTTGGCTTTTACTCGGACTGGAATGATGGCAAGGATGCACTCGGTGTTCTTGGGCATGTCGTCAAAATTCTGTTTACGTTTGCTGTTCACCAATCCGTTGAACACTGCCAGATTGTCACGATCCACGGACTGCCTTTCCTTTGGCTTCACGTGCAGCAACGTGTTGTGCGTTCCGGAACATAATTGACAGTTTACCACTTCCTGGCAGTGCCGCTCATATGCCCCGATTTTAAACATCTGAAACATAAACCTTCCTTCCTGAGAAACTCTATCTTCTCTTTGTAAGGCGTATTCTGTAGTTTTTGACAATGGTCGAATGTGTGTCCCTCGTGGCAAAAGAGACAAGACTCTTGTGAGGCCTTGATGGTAGTGATAGGCTTGGGTGATGCTTTGGTGGTATTGAAAGAGCTTGTCTTACTAAAACCAGGCTCTATACTTGCATCCCTTTGAGTAGTAACTTGCTTTGCAGTAGTGGTAAAACTCCTTTTCATTCCACTTACTTTCCCAAAGGCAGCTGCAGGCCCTTTTAAGTGTTCCTTAAGTCTTCCCAAGTCCCCGTAGCAAGGATGCAGTGATTTCTCTGATACATCAGTGATAAACTTAACTACATCTGCAAACGTAGCTCTACGGTTGTGGTTTTCATTCAGGTCATGAGCCACATCCCTCCATTTCTCTCTCAACTTATATGGAAGCTTGGAAATAATTGTTCGTATGCTGATTGTAGTATTAAGCTCTGCCATACAGTCCATGGAACTCACACAATTGGTTAGAAAAAGAGCGAATGAATATAGGGCTTTGCCATCTTCATCCTTAATTGTTTGCCAATTCAAAACCTTTTCCATGTAGGCTGCTGCAACTGTATATTCATTACCAAAGTGCTTCTTTAAAAGAAACCTGGCCCTGTGATATCCTTCGTCTGGTTGCATGCTAAAGCAACTTTGCACAATCTCCTTAGGTTGTCCTCTCGTGTGCTGGTGCAGCAGATAGAGTCGCTGACTGTCATCCCCCCCGCTATTCTTCACTGAGTTTTCAAACGCTTTGATGAAAACATCATAGTCTAAAGGATCTCCACTAAAGATAGGAATCGCTTGAGGAGGGTTAGTATAAACCCTGAGTTGTTTATCCGGAACTTCGGTACGGTCGGTTTGACACTGAGCACCACTAAACATTGATCCTGGAAGCTGTTTAACAGCCCTTGCTTTGGTATCACAGCCGCGAGCCCCAGTCGTTACTTCCCCACTGTAATCTGTACTGTACCCTAATCTGTACCCCTTTACGGCTTCTTCTCTTGCCCTTTCAATCTGAACAGCCACACTACCCACAACAGGTACCTCTTCCCCAGCATACGTCGTCTTTGCCTGACTAAGATGGAAGTCATCAGTGCCAACATTTGGACCACGTGACTCAGTGAGGCCTGCACGTTTACTCATGATCTGACTTCGTGCTTTAGCAGCTGCAAGAGCGGCGTTCATTTCTAATTCTTCCTTTTCTGCCTTAAATTTAGCCTCCTCCTGCACCCTTAATGCCCTAAGCCTAGCTTCTTCCTGCTCTATCGCGTGTCTTTGCTTTAACGCTTCTGCCCTTGCTAATAGCTCAGCTCTTTCTATTTCGGCCTTAAGGCATGCCTTTGTAGCTGAAGATGTGACAGAACTTGTTCTAGATTTCCTAGATCTCCTTGTGGATGCTACAGACACACTGTCCTCGGGAGCAACGCTCTCATTTGCCTTACGTGCTTCCTCACGATGTTGGCGTACCTCTGTTAACCGACATGCGATGTCGTCGCCACGTCCCCTGAGCGCAGACAGCCTCGTATCGAACCAATCTTGATCGATCTCCATGTCATCTTCAAGCTTACGCTCTTGGTAAGTTTCCTTGAGTGAGTCATTTATATCACATAACTCTTTAAGCAGCTGGTAGAACGCTGGTAGCATCCTGTCCTCCACTACCGAATAGCAATCTTCATCCATGAACTGGTGGATCTTGCTCCTTTGTCTCAGCAGCTGCTCTAACTTAGCCTTTCTTTTGTTCTTCAGACTCCGCAAAGCATCTTCATGTACCACCTGTGAGGCCTCCTCAGCGGCTTCGCTGCTTGGCCTTGCCTGTTGGTCCATCACGCTGTCCGGATCAACATCTGAAGCAACCCGTCTTTCCATCAGTCTCTTAATAGTGCTTAGTGTAGAGATGGTTTCTTACTAATGTAGAGGTGATCTTACTCGAATCTAACGCTCCTGACTCTTCAGATTATACTTCACTCCAGAGATTGTTGTTAGACAAACATTGAACATTTATTGTACTTGCTTCTCAACTTAGCCAATGACAGATCAATTGTACATACAACTTTAAGCACGGTGATCTCACAAGCACGCTCACTAGCTGTTACATCAAACAAGTTTCCCAAAGTATGTCTGAACTCACGGGACTTGCAGGACTCGTAAAACTCGGTAAGAAACCGTGTGCCTCTACAGCTACACACAGAACCCTTTTCTTCCACCTTGTTGCAGTCCACACCTTTCTTGTAGTCAGAGTTCCTATGCTCCAGTTACTGTGTCACGTTTACACCCTTCAGTAGCTGAGCTAAAACTGAATCTCTCCTTAACAAACCCTTAGCATTGCATTGTTTCCTTGACCACTGGTCAACAAACTTAAAGGTAATCCACAAAGGCAATCATCAAAGGCAAACTATCAAAGCCATATGATGTCACTAAAGACATCATCAGTACATAGACACATTATATAAACAATTACATCACACACACAGCAAACATTACATAAAACAAGTAACTAAACTAACCCCCTTGGTTGGCTCATACACCCTGCTTCGTACATATAAAGCCCTGAATGGTCAGGCTCCATCATATATAGAAGACCTCATAGTTCCATATCATCCCAGCAGACCACTTTGATCTCAGAATGTAGGCCTACTTGTGGTTCCCAGAATTTCCAAAGGTAGAATGGTAGGTAGAACCTTTAGCTATCAAGCGCATCTGCTGTGGAACCAGCTCCCAGTTCAGATTCGGGAAGCAGACACCCTCTCTACTTTTAGGTCTAGGCTTAAAACCTTCCTCTTTAATAAAGCATATAGTTAGTTATAGTTATGCTGCTATAGGCTTAGACTGCTGGGGGACCCACCCCCCGATGCACTGAGCTCCTTTCCTCCTCTTGACCCTCTCTCCTCTCCTCTCACCCCACAATTGTCACTACTCTATGTCATTAACTCTGTTTGTTTTCTCCCGTAGTTGTCTTTGTCCTCCTCTGTCCCCCTCTCTCTGTCCCTTTCTGCAGGTGTCCCCCGGCTTTGAAGCTGTGTGTCTTCCAGCGTGCAACTACTGGTCCTACCACCCTGCCTGATGTTTTGTTGTTGCTTTTTGTTGCTCTGTTCTTTTCTCTCTTCACTTTCCGCTCACCCCAACCGGTCAAGGCAGATGGCCGTCCACCCTTAGCCTGGTTTTCTTGGAGGTTTCTTCTGTTATGGGGAGTTTGTCCCCTCCACTGTTGCCTATGGCTTGCTCCAGGGGGAAATGTTGGGTTCTCTCTATACATCTTTATAATCTTGACTTTATTCTGTAAAGTGCCCTGAGATGACTTTGTTGTGAATTGGCGCTATATAAATAAAGTTGAATTGAATTGAATGTACTCGAATGTTAAAGAGACCTAAATTTCTTCTGCCGTTCCGCCCCTGGGCAGGTCTGACCACAACCTGATCCACCACCAAAACAGTAAAAATGCCCAGCAGTGATGTTTTGAGTCACAGGGTGAAGACATTGGTGGACTGTCTGACAGGCTGCATTATAGAGTAAATCAACTTCTGTGTTGACATCCGTGTACCAACAAAAATTGTCCATTTCTTCCAAAACAACAAGCCATGGGTCACCCAAGGATATTAAAGTATTCCTAAAATAGAATTTCCCCATTGGATCAATAAAGTTGTTTGAATCTGAATCTTTAACTGCATACAATGCAAGTCTTACCGGTTATCTAGTTAACTCGCTGACAGCCTTCCCGGGTAAACTTTCTGTTTGATCTATGTAATTTTCTACCAGCAAACCAGGTGTTTTCTCTGGCGGCTTTATTAGCTACATTTCCATGTTGTTTTACTACACTGTGCCCCCTTTCACATACAAAAACTGGGTTTAGCAGTAACAGTAACAGCTAAAAGTACAGTAACGAACTGCTAGACCTCGTCCAAATTAAATATATACGTTTTACCTGACTTTACTGATTTAAATTGACCATTTGTGATATTTATCATTATTTTAAATAGCCTGTAGATTGCTCATGCCATTCGCTAATGCTGGCGGCAAATTGCTAACGCTGTTAATTACTAATGCTAAGCGTTGCTGCTAATCGCTGCCAGTTCATAGACATATCCCCAACTCAACTACATTTTAACACATGCTTAATGTTCTCGTGTGTTTTATAAAACCCAAACAGTAAGTGCTGGGTACACTGATGCTATTATTTGGGCATATGCAATAAATGCTTGGTGTGCAACTTTCGGATAAAGTTACAAAGTTCCGTCTGAGGTCGACAGTCACCAATCTCGTCTGCAGTCTGCTAGAAGAGAAACTGACAGAGCGACAGCAACTGATGAGCTGCAGAGGGAGAAGTTGCAGCCTACATTTTTAATTTTACACTTCAAGACAATAGGACTTCCACTAAAAGGTGTGTAATCCTAGTTCTTAAATGTTTCTACAGTAAACCTTTCTGCTGATGGGTTTCTGTGTCTCCTGATGGGTTTTTGTTCTCAATGTGATGTTGCTCTGTAGTTTTGTAAAGAAAAACATAGTACCTAATACTACTATAATGCCTACCATAGTACTTCACTGGTGCTTATGAACAGCATTACTGGAGACACGCTCTTGTGGAGTTTACTGCTCTTACGAAGGATTGGATACAAGAGGAGGGAGAGAAAAAAACTATGCAAATGAGCCAAACAACATTTCAAGTTTTTGAAAGTATGTGGCCTCATTCTTCTTGGGCTTTTGCGAAATATACGCAATTTGAGCCTGCTGGTTCCTATTGTAGGCGTAAACCTGAAAAACACTCTTACACTGTTTTCATAGAAAGTCGACCTTAATTCCAAATTAAATTGATTGTTTTTCTATTATTCTGCTCATATAAGCTACTTTCAGTGTCTCTAGGTGATCATGGACTTTATAGAGCCCATCTTGTCCATAGCCTCACAGATCTACAGCCTGGCTGAAAATGTGAAGGGCAACAAGAGGCGGTGTTGCAGTGTTTCTGACCGAGTCAAAGCTCTGGAACAGCTGGTTAAGTCCATCGATTCCAGGGAGAGAGCGGAAAACTCTGCTGATGTACAAAACAGCCCTTAAGGAACTCTGCCTCACTCTACTGTCCGCAAAGGAGCTCTTTGAGAAATATGTCTCGGCCAACTGGGTGGAGCGCATCCTGAAGTCCGTCAGCTACGGAGATGAGTTTGACTTTGTGAATGATTGTCTCAATGACGCCTATCAGGTGCTTTTTCTGTCTCTGCAGTTGGAGGATGGGAACGTGCTCAACAGCTTGATTAAAATATGTTTCAGAAAAAAAGAAGATGAGGAGGATAAGAAGGAAGATGAGGAGGACATGAGTAAATGTGAGAGAGTGATTTTGGTTTTATGTCACAAGAATCACTTGATTGTGTTCATCCATGTAGTGTCACGGCTGTGAGTCTGATTCTTGTGGCCCTGGTGGTCAGTACTCTCTACTCCCCACTCTGTTTTCCTTTGGTCTCTCGCTCTCTCTCTCTCTCTCTCTTGATCCCCAATCAGCCTCATTCCTTTTACCTGTGGCTTCCCCTTATATGCTCCGTTCACCCTTCCCTCTCTGCCAGATCGTCTTTCCTACCTGCCTGGTGACAAGCCTATCTCTGGTCCTGAAAATCCTCGCTAAAGTTCTAGTTTGAGTTTATGTTTCTTCTGAAAATTCCTACGTTAGTTTTTTTTTGAGAGCCTATGTTCTGCTGCTACTTTGTTCTACCTGCTTGCCTGATGACAGTGTCCCAGTGGACGCCTGTTTGATTTTTGTTTAACTAGTATTTTTGAACATCTGTTTTCCTACCTGGTAAATTTGTTTTTGAAAGAAGCTTTTTGTATTAACTTTTTTAAGCAGGGTCTGAGTTATAGTCTGCTCTCCTGCATTTTTCTGTTGCTACTTGTTTTAGTTTTCACTTTGCTTTTTGTACTTTGTTCGGGTCTTCCCGTTTTTGTTTGCCTTGTTTTCTGCCAGCCGACTTAAGTTGTCCTCCCTCCCTTCCTGATCTCCTGCTGTGCTCCTCTCCTGCCCTGCCTGATCTCCCCCGTAGCTCAACACCTCCGCCCTCAGTAAGATCTATGATCCTGCGTATTTTTCCCCGTGCTAGGACCAATACTTTTTACTTTATAAATGTCTCCTTTAGGCAACATTATTATAAAAACGTCCATAAATTTCCACTGCTATGCTGATAATACCCAGCTATATTTATCAATGGCACCAGATGAAAATAATCATATAATAAGACTTCAAATATGCCTACAAGACATAAAGGCCTGGATGTCCCACAATTCTTTACTTCTTAACTCAGACAAAACTGAAGTCTTAGTGATTGTGGCCCAAAAATCTCAGAAATATAATGTCAAACCATATTGTTACTTAATATATAAATAAAGTTGAATTGAATTGAATGTACTCGAATGTTAAAGAGATCTACATCTCTTCTGCTATTCCGCCCCTGGGCAGGTCTGACGACAAACAGAACAAGATCAGGGTTAGTCAGTGGCATTTCTTGAAGATCAGGTCTAGGGATACAGACCTGTTGAAGAGAAGTAATACAGTTATGAGGTTCACCATCATCAGGAGTAGGCAAAAGTAACAGGACTTCAGCCAGACTCATCACAAACATTGGCACTCCGCAGGGTTGTGTACTCAGCCCCATCCTCTACACCCTGTTCACCTATGATTGTGTCGCCTCCCACAAAGACATCATCATCCTGAAGTTTGCGTACGACACCGCAGTGATAGGACGCATTGCTGGCGGTGACGAGGCAGCTTACAGGAGGGAGGTGGCCAGTGTGGTGTCATGGTGTGGAGACAACAACCTCACCCTCAACACGGACAAAACGAAGGAAATGATAGTGGACATGCGAAAGGAGAGGAGAACGCATCAGCCACCGTTCATCCGGGAGCTTGAAGTGGAGAGGGTGAGCAGTATCACTCCCTCCAGGAAAGACACAACACCGAAGCTCTTTGCAACTGATGGATTTATTCCCTCTTAATTAGCACTTGTTGCTCTTGCTTTAGGTACTGTATATCCACCGTCGAACTATTAAACATATAAAACATCACAGACAAATCACGTTGTACACGAAGTGGATAACATAAACATCAAATTCGTAAATAAAATGTAAAACGGGATGCAAACTTATTACACATACCTCGCTGGCTGCACATCCAGGAGAGAATGAATTAAAATAAATATAACAAAACAAAAACAACTTATGAAACTCAACACATCACGTAAGACACCATAACTTCAGCTCTTTAAATTACCGCTCCACATGTTCTTCTTTTACCGAGCACTTGTCTTAAAAAGGTGTCCGTGTGCAACAAAGAGAAAACCTATAGTTCCTACCTAAACAATTAAATAAATCACACAAACATTTAAATAATATGTAAACGACATAGAAAAATTACATAAATAATATTTATGGCATTTAAACTCCCACCAAATCACATTATTGTGATTTCACTTAACAATTAAACTTTATCCCTCTTACCTAAGCTAAGACAATGAGTGAATACTATATCCTTGAAAGCAATCATAACATTTATTCTGCTTCAAGGAGTAGAATAGTCTTGTGCACAGGTCTATCTAGATACACTGGCTTAGAAGTACGCTTTCCTTCACTATTCAAGCTGGAGTCACTGATCAATAGTTTTACTTTCCTAACTTTTCCATCACTACTAGGATACACCTCTGTCACCCTTGCCAGCTTCCAATGAGTTTGTGGAGAACTATCTTCCTTAAGGATGAGAATGTCATTAACCTTTGTGTTTCTTCTGTCCTTTTGCCATCTTTGTCTTTGCTGAAGATTAAGGAGATATTCCTTCTTCCACCTGCTCCAAAATTCATTTGCCAAGAACTGCACCCGGCGCCACCTCTTACGTAGGTAAAGATCCTGACTTACGAACTGACCAGGAGGGGGCAATATTACTCCAGACTTCATCAAAAGAATATGATTTGGCGTGAGAGGTTCGAGACTTGTGGGGTCATTCAAATGCTCTGTTGTTAGAGGTCTGCTATTTATAATAGCCATTACTTCATACAGAAAGGTTCTGAGTGAGGCACTGTCAAGTCTTTTAGCAGACTGATCCAGAATCGCTGTGAGAACACTTCTAATTGTCCTTATCTGTCTCTCCCATACACCTCCCATATGACTGGATGATGGAATGTTTGTGATAAACTCACATCCATATGTTTTAAGTTGTTCTTGATTCAGGTCCTTCATTGCATTCATGAACTCTCTCTTTGCGCCTACAAAGTTAGTGCCTTGATCACTTCTTAGCTGTCTTACATTTCCACGTATTGCAATAAATGCACGCAATGCGTTGATAAAGGCATCTGTTGTAAGATCGTCCAACATTTCAATATGTATGGCTCTAGAGCACATGCACGTAAAAAGAAGACCATATCCTTTCAGTTCTTTCCTCCCTTCCTTCACATAGAATGGTCCGAAGCAATCTATGCCACAGTACGTGAATGGAGGTGTCATTTCCACTCTTTCTTCAGGTAAGTCTGCCATCTTTGGCGCCTGTGCAGTCCTTCTGTACTTTCTGCACCTTGTGCATTTATAAATGTGTGAAGCAACTGCACTGCTACATCCTATGATCCATATCCCATTGGATCGCAGTTCATTTACAGTCATACCTCTTCCCTGATGATGTACCTTCTCATGGTAATGCTTAATAAGTAAAGAAGACACATGACTTGCCTTTGGCAAAATGACAGGATGTTTGACATATGGGTGAAGGCTAGCTCTTGTCAAACGTCCACCTACTCGAAGCACACCATGCTCGTCCACAAAAGGATTTAATTTGTGTAGCTTATTGGCTTTGTCCTTTGATCTTATTTCCTTGCTTTTTTCTAAACCTTTGATTTCACTGTTGAATGTTTCTCTTTGGACTAGTTTTATGATGTAAAGTTCTGCTTCTTGCCTTTCCTCAACACTTGTGGTTTCCTTTGGTTTTGGTCTAAGTCCTTTAATTTGCTGAGCAAAGCACTTAAGACGAGCAATAGCCTTGACGGCTCTATTCCAGTCAGAAAACTTTGTCATGCGGTCTAACAGTGTCCTATCTACCTTTACACTGGTGTTGAGCACCTGCACCTTCCGAAGTTCTGGATCATCTTTACTGACCTCTTCCACCACTGTACCTATGGGTAGCTCCTTTTCCCATAGAAAGTCTGGGCCAGTGAACCAGTTTGAAGCAACTAGTTGTTCTGCAGTTAGACCTCTGGAAGCATGGTCTGCAGGATTATCTTCAGACTGCACAAAATGCCATTGCTGAGGGTCTGTACTGGACTTGATTCTTTGGACTCTGTTTGCCACAAACACATGAAAGCGTCTTGCATCATTATTTATATATCCAAGAACTACTCTTGAATCAGTCCAAAAATGTTCTTGAAGACCATTTATTTCAAGCTCATCTCTAAGAACAACACTTGTCCTTGCTGCTACCACTGCCGCAGAAAGCTCAAGCCGTGGTATTGTGGTTATCTTAGTAGGAGCAACACGTGCCTTCCCCATAACAAGTGAGCAATGGACATCTCCGTTAGCATTAATTGCTCTAAGATATGTACACTCCCCATAACCTGTGGCACTCGCGTCTGAGAAATGGTGAAGCTCATATTGCCTGACATCAGTGAAGTTTACTGGTAAATAGCATCTTCTGATCCTTACTTTGGACAAATTTTGAAGGTCTTGTAGCCATGACATCCATTGTGTTCTGAGTTCTTCTGGAAGAGACTCATCCCAACCAACTTTATCTTGACACAGTTGCTGCAAGATTTGCTTTCCCCGTAGGACAAAGGGTGCTAGGAATCCCAAAGGGTCATAGATGGAAGCTACTGTCGACAACACACCTCTTCTAGTTAGTGGCTGTTCTTTGACAGTAATTCTAAATTGGAAGTCATCAGAGAATACGCACCACTGAATACCAAGGGCTCTCTCAAAGAGTGGTTCTCCCAAAGCCATATCCAGGGTTTTGATACTATCAGCACACTCTTCCTTTGGTAATGCTTGTATTACATCCTTGCTGTTGGAAACAAACTTATGTAGTCTCAGCTTGCCTGTACTGCAAAGTTCTCTAGCTTCCTTAATGAGTTGGATTGCCTCAGCATCAGAAGTAACATTCACCAGTCCATCGTCAACATAAAAACTCCTCTGAATGAATTTAACAGTACTTTGACTGAATTGATCTTGACACTGAGCGGCTAAATGTTTCAGACCAAAATTGGCACACCCAGGTGAGGACGCTGCCCCAAACAGATGAACCTTCATCCGAAATACTGATGGTGTTGATTCTAGATCATTGCTCTCCCACCATAAGAACCTTAAGTAGTCTTGGTCTTCACGTTTAACATGGAACTGATGGAACATGCGTTCCACATCGCACATGACGGCAATTGGGCCTTACGAAACCTACAAAGAACTCCTAGCAAGGTGTTTGAGAGTTCTGGGCCTGTAAGAAGATGATCATTCAGTGATGTGTCTTGAAATCTTGCTGAACAATCAAAAACTACACGTATCTTCCCAGGCTTTTGAGGGTGGTATACACCATGATGAGGAATATACCAGACTGGTTTGTTGTTCAGTTCTTCTTCTGGGACCTTTTCTGCCTCACCACGAACTATGAGGTCTTTCATGAAGTTCTTGTAGTCAGTGTAGTATTTCTGGTCTCTCTTGAATCTGCGTTTCAAACTTGACAAACACTGTACAGCACATGCCTTATTGTTGGGAAGGTTTGGCCTATCTTGTTTGAAAGGTAAGGGCATCTCGTAATGACCATCTTGTTTATGCTTGATTCCATTCTTCATCTTGGTGAGGAAGTTAAAATCTTCCTGAGAGAGAGTTTCTTCTCCAACATCTCTTTCACTGAAATCGGATTCTAGCATCTTGATTACATTATCTGGAGTGGTCATTTTTTTGATTTGAGTCTTACACACATAGTTAACCTCACTTCTGAGTTTAACTATTGTTGTAGGTTCTGGTATCACCTGCTTTACAATGATACGATCACTTACTCCAATAGCATCACCATAGTTCTCACATGGGACACCATAGCTCACTATGCTCCAACCTAAATCTGTTTTTTGTGCAAAGGGTTGGTTTTCTTCTCCACTTACAACTTCTCTAGGTAATAAGGCTTGTGGGCAATTATAACCAATCAGAAGACCAATCTCACACTCCTTCTGGGGAGCTATGTGTTTTGCAAGATGTTCTAAATGACTCCATGCCTTAGCAGTCTCTGGAGTTGGAATATGTGTCCGATTGGCGGGAATGAACTCACGAGTATAAGCTGTTGGTACTGTGATCTTCTTAGATGAATGTAGTCCTCTTATCTGTAGACCATTAAGTCTTTTACAGGCAACAATTGTCCCTTTAGATGACATTGTCGATAGTTTTAGCCTTACTTGTTCTGTGTCCATGTTTAAAGCATCAGCTACTTCTTCAAGAATGAATGAAGAGTCACTCTGTGAATCTAACAGAGCGTAAACAAGTACTTCATTGTTTGGATCTCTTGGTGATGACACATACACAGGAACTATAGCTGAAGTCTGTACACTGTTACCTTCTTGTACAACTCTGTTGGATGTGATTTCTTTGGTGAGACTTTGTTGTACTGATTATGTCATTCTTTCCTTACAGCAATCTCTCCATTTAGATTGTTCTCTTTTAGCTCCTTGTTCTTGGTTTGAGCGATCTTGGTGTAAACATGTGGGATGACGTTTTGAGCAGACTTCACAAACCATCCTCTTGTTACATTTCTTAGACTGATGGCCTGTGCTCAAACAGCCGAAGCATAGTTCTTCGTCCTTAATAAACTTAATTCTGTCTGCAACTGTCCTTTCCAATAATTTATGACACTTATGCAAACCATGTCCCCTTTTCTTACAAAACAGACATGTAACTACGTTTCTTTCACTGATATTTGTTGTGAATATCTTGGTACCAATGGGTTGGTTCTTAAAAGGTACGGTGTTCTTGTTCTTTGTCTTCACCCTTTCTGATTCCAATGCTTGATAAGATGTAATAGGATTGCAAGCAATACTAGCTTCCAATGAAAGGAATGTTACAAAATAACTGAACCTTGGGAATCTCCCATGTTCCAGTTGATACTATGTGGCCTTTCTGTTCCATCTGGTGCTTAACCAGTCAGGTAGCTTGGCTGCCAGTTTCTGGTTCTCATTTCCATCATCAAGGATTTGTAGACTCTCATTCTGATTCATAGCGCATTCACAACTGCACAAGAAGTCCACAAATTTCCTTAACTCAGAACTTTCCTTTGAGGCTATTTTTGGCCAGAAATATAGCTTGTCTCTGAAAGCCTTTGCAATGACAAATGGATGTCCATATCGTTCACTGAGCATTTTCCAAGCTGCATCATATGACTCTTCTGAACCAATTAGAAAATAGCCTTCTAAGGCCTCTCGAGCTGGTCCTCCAATATACCTCTGAAGGAAGAAGATTTTCTCTGAGGTTGGAATGTTTTTCTGCTCAATCAGAGTCTGAAAGGATGCCTTCCAATGAGCAAACTTAAGTGGATCTCCATAAAAGACTGCAGGTTCTGGAATGGGAAGCCTATTTGCTGATATGGCCTCAGCCAAAACCTTTACAAGCTCTCCTGTTTCAATTTTGCTTGCACTGGTAGGAGTCCCAGCCTTTGGTGGTTTTGGTTGCTGATTTACATTGTTCACTTGAATGTCTTTCTGCGTAACTGTAAGATGTTCAGAGCTGTGTGCTACGAATCCCTTAATCTGATTGATTTCACCTTCATCGTAAACTTGAAGTTTTGCCTTGGCTGCATTTAGCCTTTTCAATTCTTCTAAGCGCTCAAGCTCCCTCTTTAAGGTTTCTACAGACCTTCTTCTTGCAGCATTCTCTTCTTGTTGTTTCTTTAAGAGAGAGGCCCTTTCTTTCTCTCTTTCTATTCTTCGTTCCGTTTCTTCCTTTTCTTCTTGCAGGCGATGAGTTAATGCAGCAGCTTCTTGTTCTGCAATTATCCTTTTTTCTTCAGCCTCAAGGTTGTATAGTCTCTGTTGATAAGACTCTTGTTCAGTCATAATCTTTAAAACGGCTTGTGTGGCAGCATATTCAGCAGCAGCTTCTTGTCTTTTTATTGAGGAAGTATTAGAGTACATAGAATTAACCTTAGAACAGCTGGAAGCAGAAGGTGAAACACTGGATACAGAGGATGCAAATACTGATTTTGCGTCAGGCCAAATGATCTGTTCCTCTGCTCCTTGAATTTGAGACTGAGCGTTTTGCACTACAATCTCAGTAATTGATGTACAGTTGTCCATCTTGCGACGCATGTCATGAGCTGGGCGATCAATTTTTCTGTATTCATCATAAATACTGTTCAGCTCAGATAACTCTCTTTGAATGCTGACAACGTGCACCTGTAGAATATCTCTGGGATCTTTTTTTATTACAGATTTTTTAGCAACCTTAGTTAAAGCCTTCCATCGTTCATATGTGCTGTCAAAGTGTAGCAGGAGAACCTTAAGTTTTTCTTTCTGAAATTCCTTTCCCTTTTCTGTTAATGTTCGGGCTCTTTCACTTCTACGAGGCTCTTCAGACGGTGATGTTGGTTGTGGAAAGTTTGACACATCCACCTCTTGTTCTATGCCAGCTAACACACTCTGAGCTTCTTTACTTGTATGAGACATTTTGTTACAAAACTATTTCAGAGTGATAAAGGCCCTTAACTGCATTGGTTTGCAACTTCTTAAGCATATATGTTAATTAAACACATTACTGTTTCCAAATCTTACTATAGTAGGTAAACATCACATTTGAATAACAAAGTAACAATAATATAAACAAGATGCTTATTGGAACACTAGAGTGAACATTAGAAACATTGAACCGTAAATAACCCTTAAAATTCAATTCAATATACTTAATGTGGCAAGGAATACTTCTTTCAAATAATCAATCACTTTCTTCGCATTCAATACCTTCACAATATTTCAATTATTATTAATCCTCTAATATCAGTTATCAGTCCTTGTCACGTTCAAGACACACCTTTGGTGTCTATCTCATGGACATCTTCAGAAAACTGATGAACTTGGGTGTCTTTAACATTTTTGTAATGTCTTATCTGAGTTCCGTGTCGGCGAGCTGTCGGGACTCTTACAAGATCGAGAAGATTCGGCATGTCCGAGTTCGACTATCACTCCCTCCAGGAAAGACACAACACCGAAGCTCTTTGCAACTGAATGATTTATTCCCTCTTAATTAGCGCTTGTTGCTCTTGCTTTAGGTACTGTATATCCACCGTCGAACTATTAAACATATAAAACATCACATAGACAAATCACGTTGTACACGAAGTGGATAACATAAACATCAAATACGTAAATAAAATGTAAAACGGGATGCAAACTTATTACACATACCTCGCTGGCTGCACATCCAGGAGAGAATGAATTAAAATATATATAACAAAACAAAAACAACTTATGAAACTCAACACATCACGTAAGACACCATAACTTCAGCTCTTTAAATTACCGCTCCACATGTTCTTCTTTTACCGAGCACTTGTCTTAAAAAGGTGTCCGTGTGCAACAAAGAGAAAACCTATAGTTCCTACCTAAACAATTAAATAAATCACACAAACATTTAAATAATATGTAAACGACATAGAAAAATTACATAAATAATATTTATGGCATTTAAAAGCAGCTTTAAATATCTGGATGTCCACATCACTGAGGACCTCACTTGGACACCTCACATCACGCAGCTGGTCAAGAAGGCCCAACAGTGGCTGTATTTTTTGAGGAGGCTGAGGAAGTTTGGCATGTCGCCTAAGATCCTCAGCAACTTCTACAGCTGCGTCATTGAGAGTGTCCTGACCAACTGCATCACGGTGTGGTACGGCAGCACTACTGCCATGGACCGCAAACGTCTGCAGAGAGTGGTGAAGACTGCACAGAAGATCACCAGGACTCCACTGCCCTCTCTGCAGAGCATCTACCACCGCAGAGTCCACAGGAGAGCTGTGTCCATACTCAAAGACCCTTCCCACCCCCAGCACGGACTGTTCACACTTCTGCCCTCAAGACGGAGGTACAGAAGTGTGAAATGTAGAACCTCAAGGCTGAAAAACTCTTTCTTCCCCTCTGCCATCAGAATCCTAAACAGCTGACAGGAGTTGCAACCATGAACATAACATAACATAACTGTTACATGGACACAACTGTTTACATGGACACAACTGTTTACGAATCACATTTTGTATTTGCACACTAATTTTTTTTTTCAGAATTGCAATACCGCACTGAGAACGGCAGTACCTCACTTTATTGCCTTACTCAGAACTGCACTACCTCACCTTTATTGCCTTATTGATCTTATTTTGTTTGCGCTTATTTTTTATTTTATTTGTATTTTATTTTATTTCTATTTTTTGTCAATTCTCATTTTACTTACTGTTTGACATTCAGAGTGGAGGGCAAAGTAAGAATTTCATTGTACAGGGAAACATGTGTTCTATCTGTGCATATGACAATAAACACTTGGAATTGAATTTGAATTGAATTGAAGTGTGGCAGGATTAAGCACAGTGCATCGCTTTGCTGTTATGTTAGGCATGTCCAAAAGCACAGTATTATAGCTCAGCCAGCGGACTGTAGACAAATGTGAAGTCTTTTGTTCCAAAAGAATAATGGAAACAGCATGTGGAACAAGCAAAGTAAGATCAGAACATCCTACAATGTCACGTGATGCAAGAACAGCTTTTTCTGCTGCTGCCACAGCTCTCAACAGCGAGGAAGACCAGCAGCAACTGGATCATGTTTAGAAGAAAAATAGGCCACAGCCCTCAGTTTACCACCGTGTTGTTGCAAGAGAACAGAAGTCATACAGCTGTTTTTCTCATCCGCAGTTTACACAAAGGGCTGTGTAGGATTGGGCAGACCAAGAGTGGGAGCTGACTTCAAGATAAGTTTCATATCAACAACAGCTTTATTTGCCTCCGGAGTACAGGTGACTGTGTCATGTAATTTCAGTGATTTGCGATGAATCAATGCACTGAGAGGAGCTTCAAGAACAGCATAATTAGGTATAAAGTTTCTGCAGTAAGAGCACACTCCCAGGAAAGACATCATTTGTTTCTTAGTGACTGGTTTCGGTAGATTCTGAATAGCATCAACACGTTTTTCCCTCCGCTGTGTTAACATGACCAAGAAAGAAAACTCTCCGTTGTACAAACTGAAGTTTAGACAAGCTGGCTTAATGGCCTTCATCCGCCAAATGTTTAAGCAGAGCAAATGTATCCACCTCACACTGTTCACGTGTGGGACTGCAGATCATTATGTCATCAACATATTGCAACAAGGTAGAACCAGAAGTGAGAGTAAGAGATTCAAAACTTCTGCATAAAGCTTCATTGTATTTTTGTGGAGATTCACAGTAACCCTGTGCCATCCGGCTCCAGGTCCACATACGATCACCAAACCAAAAAGCAAACCAGAACTGACTTTCAGGATGAACAGGCACACTGAAAAATGCATTCGCCAGGTCTACATAAGGGTTTGGAACATTGTTAGCTCTGGGGTAAATGGAGCATTTACTTCTTGCAGATCCTGAACAAAGCGCCACTCAGTGGGCTGGCTTTTGTCTTTGTCACACTCTTTAATGCTGGTACGGTCGCTTCCTCTGTTTCTGATAAGAAAGAGGAGCTGTGTGTGTGTGTGTGTGTGTGTGTGTGTGTGTGTATTTTCTCAGCTCAGGCATTAGAGAGACAGTGCGTGCAGCATGCAAAAGAGAGGTGAAGGACTGTCTATACGCACGAGCATACGACGAAAACATCACAATTGATTCAGTGTCAAGTTGTTTCCAGTCATGCACAGAAGAACACTTTTTAACAAAATATCCTACATTTTCCTATTCATCTGATTCTGACTTGGCCAGTGAGATGTGGGGAACAGCATTTGAGACATCATAGAGACAATTTTGTTTCTCATTTAGAGAGACAGACAGTGCACATCTTTGATCAGACCAATATAAAAACACTGTAGTTAATTTGTCAGACCTCACTGAATTCCATCTCTGTTCGTAAGGAACGTCAGGGCCATGTGAAACATGCGCTGTACAATGTAAATCACCGTCTGACATGAACTCTGTGCTAATCAGAGACACCAAAGCACGTGCATCTGAGAGTAAGTCTCCAGACAAAACAGACCGCTGCAACTTCCATTCATACACATATAACAAAGAATCAGGACTGTACTTCAACATGGTGTGTGTTTGCAAATCCAAATTACTGAATACTTGTATGCCCTCTGATGTCGGCATCAAACAAATCCCAAGTTTAAACATTAAATCACGTCCTAACAGATTGACGGGGCACAATTTTGATAACATGAATGCATGTTTGAAAGGTTGATCTTTAGAATCAACACAAAGCAATGCCTGGGTTAAATACTCTTTTTGCATTTTTCCAGAAACACCAACACTGTACACAAAGTTACCAGTCATTTTAGGAGATGTTACAAGTTCAGTTGCTTTTAATATTGACCTAGTTGCTCCACTGTCTACCAAAAATGTCACATTGACCATTTACTTTCAGTGTGTATTCAGGAAATTTATTCTCACTTTGACTATACTGAGTATATTGTAGCAACCCACAGTTTATGGGAGCTAACTGTGGGAGGCGGTGAAGCTAAAGCTAACCCTAACTGACTTAACTAACCTAATCGGCTAGCTTGGGTGCTAGCAAGCTAACGTCAAACGAACAATTCAAAATGGCAGGAGGAAGGGAGAACACTCGCGCTCCATACACCGCACGACCCCAAGTGTCTCGAGCTGTTTGACACTGCTCTTGCCTTTTTACAGCTACCTCTTACAACAGAGATAGCTGAGCTTTATTTTGAACACACCCACAAGTAGCCGATCACCATGAGCGCCATTCATACACCCATCACCTTCCCTCACGGTGCCGGCTAACACATACACTTTACATAACAAACCTAAACATGTGAACACACCTAATAACACTAACTGTAACGTAATCATTTAACAACATTTAACATTTAAGCAATTAAAGCACAGAACTATTCACTACACATTTAGCCATAATTCCCTCTGGGCAGATTGCATCCGCCCCCACACTAACCCACTTGCTGGGCCGTTACACTGCCCCCCCCAAAGAGGGTTCAGTGTCCCCACAACCCTCAGTCACTCACTCCCACAACAAAGTCTCTTAACTGTCCCGGCAGTCTTTGTAGCGGCCCACTCACCGTACCAGGCTCAGCCCCAAGTCCACCATTGTTCATGCTGGCACTGGGAGTGACAAAAGACTGTCCTCCGGTTCTGTCTGATTCGGAGCCAGAGGATGATATGGCGCCAGCCGATCCCTGTATAGCACCACCCTCCGCCCCCTTCCCGGCATGCGAACCTGATACACCACCTCAGAGATCCGGTCCAGGATCTCTCCGGGCCCCTGCCAGTGGCTGGTGAGTTTTGGCGAGAGCCCCCGCTTCCTCACAGGGCAGTACACCCAGAAATTGTCCCCAACTGAAAAAGGGTGTCCATGGCACCGTCCATCATATGCCCGCTTTTGTCGGGCTCCAGCATCCCCTTTCGATTCCCAAGCCAGCTGATGGACCACACTAAGGCGCTCCTTGAGCCGCCTGAGGTTATCCAACTCTGGGCCCCCCCGTAATTTCAGGCTCCGGGGGTGGCCCTAAAACCAAGTCCACTGGTGTCCGGAGCTCCCTCCCAAACATCAGTGTGGCTGGGGTACATTGGCTGGACTCCTGGACAGCAGTCCGGTAAGCCAACAGGACCAGGGGTAGGTGCTGGTCCCAGTCCTTCTGATGCCGGCTGGTTAGAATGGCAAGCTGAGTTGCGAGGGTGCGATTAAACCGCTCCACCAGTCCATCCCTCTGAGGGTGGAGTGGTGTGGTCCAAGTCTTTCTCACCCCGAGCCGCTGGCACACCTCAGCAAACAGCCGGCTCTCAAAGTTCCGCCCCTGGTCGCTGTGCAGTTCCTCCGGTACCCCAAATCGGGAGAACATGTCCTCCACCAGTCGCTGGGCAGCTGTGGTGGCAGTCTGGTCCGGAACTGCATATGCCTCAGGCCACTTGGTGAAGTAGTCCATTGCGACCAGGATGTAGCGATTGCCAGCCTTGGTAGTGGGAAAAGGGCCCAGGATATCCACGCCGCCCCTTTCCATAGGCGCCCCGACCAGGTACTGCTGCAGAGGCCCTCAGGAGCGTTGGGTGGGTCCTTTTTGAGCTGTATAGTCATCACAGCAGTGGACGTGAAGCTCCGCGTCCTGACGGCAGCCAGGCCAGTAGAAACGCTGTCGCAAACGGCACACCGTCTTGGAGTTTCAAAAGTGGCCAGCCCCGGCAGATCCATGGACCCACCGGAGTACCTCCGCCCGAAGAGCACTGGGGACCAAGAGTTGCAGGCGGTCAGCCCCCCCACCTGGTGCCCACCACCGCCGGTAGAGGATACCGTCACAGAGCTCCAGCCTGCCCCACTGTGAGTGAAGCAGCTTGATCTCTGGCCCTCTGGCTGAAATGGCCGGCCATTCTGGTTGTTGTTGAGTCTCCAGCCAGCTCCGAACCTCAGCCAGCACCGGATCCATCTCCTGATGCTGCTGCAGCTGTTCTCTGCTGAACGGCTCTCCCTCCCCGGTGGTGACTGCAGCTGCTGATGGCCCCAGCTCTCGTTCCTCATGGTGGCGACAGTAGCGGCAATCGTCCAAAAGACAGGGGCGTCGGGAGAGGGCGACAGCATGGCAATGCTGATGCCCTGTAATGGATCTCAAAGTCATACTCCTGGAGGATCTCCAGCCACCTTGCCACCTGGCCCTCGGGCTGCTTGAAGTTGAGCAGCCAGGTGAGAGAGGCGTGGTCGGTCCTCAAAGTGAACCTAGTGCCAAGGAGATATGGTCTAAAGTGTCTTACAGCCAGGACCACCGCCAACAGTTCTCGCCTAGTCACACAATAGTTGCGTTCAGGGCGGCTCAGACTGCAGCTTTAGTAGGCCACCACTCGTTCTCCTGTCTCCCCCCTTTGAGAGATTACCGTTCCAATTCCCACTCCACTGGCATATGTGTCCACAATGAACGGCTGCTGGGGGTCGGGGTACGCCAGGACAGGAGCCTCCGAGAGGGCCACCTTCAAACGTTGGAAAGCCCTTGAGCAGGCCTCAGACCACTCGAACCGCCGGCCCTTCTCAGTCACTCGGTGGAGGGGACTGGCAATGGTGGCCAAGTCTTTTACAAACCTCCGGTAATAGGAGGCTAGGCCAAGGAAACTCCTCAGCTCACTGGTGGTGGTTGGCTGGGGCCACTCCTTAATAGCAGCCACCTTGGCCCGGTCCGTCGTCACCCTATGCTCGGTGATCACGTGACCCAGGAACTGAGTCTCTCTCGCCAGCAAGTGGCATTTCGCTGGGTTAAGTCGCAGTCAAGCCTGACGAATGGCCATGAACATGCCTGCAAGGTTATTGATGGCATCCTTGAAGCCCTTGGCGTGCACCAGCAGGTCGTCCAGGTAGACCACACAGCGGCTCCGTGGAATGTCCTTAAGAACACGCTCCATCAACCGTTCAAAGGTGGCCGGGGCATTGCAAAGTCCAAAAGGCATTACTTTAAACTGCCACGGTCCTTGCCCGATGGTGAAAGCAGTCTTTGAGCGGGCCTCTGGTGACAGCTCTACTTGCCAGTACCCCCTACGCAAGTCCAAAGAGCTGAACCAGCAGGATCCAGCAACATAGTCCAGGGCATCGTTGATGCGGGGCAGCGGGTAAGAGTCTTTCTTAGTTACTGCGTTTAAACACCTATAATACACACAGGGGCACCATTTTACTGTTTTTTTCTGCACCATCACCATTGGTGCAGCCCACGGGGTGTCCGAGGGCTCGATGATGTCATTGGCCACCATGCTCTCGATCAGTTCCTGTGCGGCTTGGCATTTCACCAACGGCAGTCTATGGGGCCGCAAGCGAATGGGAGGCGCATCACCAGTGTCAATGTGGTGCTGCACCAGGCCTGTCCTAGTGCAGTCCTCGTCCCTGGCAGCAAAAATGTCTACGAAGTCCTGCAGCAGGCTGTTCAGCTGCTGCCGCTGCACTGCGTCAAGCTGTCCACCGCTCCGCTGCGCTAGCTCTGCAACAGCAGCAGCAGTCTCATCAGAGGGAGGAGCAGAGGCACGGGGGAGTGGCTGTTGGGGTACGCTGGCCCTGGCTGTGCGGCTCCCGCGGCGTCTCCGTTGCCTCTCCTGCCCTGCCTGGGCTGGAGAGCGATGGTCTCGATGAGGCAGCTAGGGTACGCTGGCCCTGGCTGTGCAGCTCCCATGGTGTCTCTGGGATTCTCTAGCAGCACTCCGGCCTGACCGGAGGGGTATGGTCTCTGCACCGAGACAGATAGCAGACCCCGGCACGTCGACACAAGCCCCCCAGCGGGCCAGCAGATCCAGACCCACAATGCAGTCGTCTCTAATGTCTGCAAGCCAAAACTCATGGCTTATCTGTTGCGCCCCCACCACCACAGGTAACAGTTTCTTGCCTGGCATAACTGTCTTTTCTCCCGTCACCGTAAGCACTTCAGTGGTGGTGGGAGTCCAGTCTGCGGGGAGAGGACCAGCGGTGCCCTGGCTCCCCACAGCGGTGGCAGCGATCGTCCCTCGGTCGTCGTCGTGTGACAGCTGGCTGGGCTCGGCTGGTTACCTCTCCCTCTAGGCACTCCCCGGCGCCCCCCCGGCTGGCTGCCCTGACTGGCCTGTGCCAGGACGGGGATCGGCCCGGTGCTGAACCAGCCCCAACACCTCCTCTGCACACTCGGCTTCTCTCAGGGCCTCTTCCAGTGAGCGGGGTGTGGACAGTCGGACATGTTGGCGAAGCCGCTCTGGTGCTAGCCCCCGCAGAAAGGAGTGGAGGCTCAGTTCCTCTCGGGCTGCAGCCAGAAAGGTGGGGTAGCCGCGTTGGGTGTAGATCTGTACATGAGTGGTGAAAGCCCCCAAGCTCTCTCCGTCATGTCTGAAGCTGCTAGCTGCTCTCTGCTCTGCTCGACGGAGGTTCTCTGCCCGAAGCGCCGTTGGAGAGCGGCAGTGTTGGCTTGGAGCTCCCGACGATACTCTGGGAGTAGGTCAGCAAGCACCTGCAAAGCAGGACCTTCCAGGGCCAGGGCCAGGTGAGTAGCCGTTTCCTTACCGCTCCATCCCCCATGGAGGGCAGCCAACTCGACCTGGGCGAGGTAAGGTTCCAGTGGAGTCAGCCCACTGTAGCGTGGTAGCTTTACTGGCGTTATGGGTAACGGTCCGTGTCTCCCGTGGTCAGGGTTGCAGTGTGTAGACCGGCCCACACTGGTGCCATCGGGTCGGCGTGACTCGCTAGCCTTTCGCCGTCCCCCCAGCTCGAGGTGCTCCACCAGCACGCTGCTCTCTAGGACTGCACGCTCTAACTCGCCTATGCTTCGCTCCATTATGGCGTCTACTAGACGATTAATCCCACTTGCTGACACCAATGTAGCAACCCACGGTTTATGGGAGCTAACTGTGGGAGGCGGTGAAGCTAAAGCTAAGGCTAACCCTAACTGACTTAACTAACCTAATCGGCTAGCTTGGGTGCTAGCAAGCTAACGTCAAACGAACAGTTCAAAATGGCAGGCGGAAGGGAGAACACTTGCGCCCCATACACCGCACGACCCCAAGTGCCTCGAGCTGTTTGACAGAAGCAATCACAACACAGCTCTTGCCTTTTTACAGCTACCTCTCACAACAGAGATAGCTGAGCTTTATTTTGAACACACCCACAAGTAGCCGATCACCGTGAGGCCCATTCATACCCATATACATTCATATACCCATCACCTTCCCTCACGGTGCCGGCTAACACATACACTTTACATAACAAACCTAAACATGTGAACACACCTAATAACACTAACTGTAACATAATTTACAGTGAGTTATATTTACAATTTTTACAGAAATATCCAAATTCACAAAACAAAGTGCGGAGCTCCCTGTAAGTCCAGTTGAGAGTCGCGAACAAATGCTGGGTTGGTTTGGCGTGGCGGAGGTGGACCAGCTGGGGCTGCTGTCATCTTGCTATAAATGGAGAAGGACGCTCCATCCTGTCCAATCAGGTGGCGACAATGAGTTTGAATGGACCAATCCGTGCCGACCACCTGTGGGTCAACCCCACCCCCTTAGACACACCCACACAAAAACACACCCACACAAAAAAACAAGAGGAGGAGAAAAAGACAACATAACACTTACAAACATAATGACTCGGGTCATAACAGCTCCCCCCCCCCCCCAAAAAAAATCATTTGCCACAAGTAAATGTTTTATTCTGCCTAACACCGAGACAGAGCATCAGCCAACATGTTGTCTGGACCCCTTTTATAACGAATTATAATATTAAAATCCTTAGCAGCAAAGACCAGCACGAGACGGTTGTTGTTGTTCCGCATCTGAGTCAGAAACAAGAGAGGATTGTGGTCAGAGTAAACAACGGTGGGTATGGGACTGGAAAATAAATACACTTCAAAATGTTGTAATGCCAGTAGCACAGCTAATGCCTTTTTTTCAACAGTGCTACAGCACAACAGGAGCTGGTGTTTTTTGAACTTTTTAGAAAAGTAGCAAATTGGATCGTCTATACCAGCATCATCCTCCTGCAGGAGCACTGCACCTGCGCCGAGAGCACTGGCATCTACTTACAACTTAAACGGATGCGTAAAGTTTGAGGCGGCTAGCACAGGGGCACTGCAGAGGAGAGTTTTAGCAGCTTGAAAAGCAGACTGACATTTCTCTGACCACTGGTATGGGGTTTTGTGGCTTACAAGGCTAGTCAATGGAGCAGTGATGTCTGAGAAGTTTTTACAGAAGGCATGGTAATGTCCAGCGATCCAGAGAAAGCGGTGGAGCTCACGGCACGTCTGGGAAGTCAAGGATGGCCTGAACTTTAGCAGCAACAGGGCACACTTGGCCCTGTCCTACTTGTTTGCCCAAGTAGGTAATGACCGCTTTCCCAAACTCACATTTCGCCAGGTTAAGAGTGAGGGAAGCAGCACGCAAGCGACTAACAATTTCAAGGGTTTTCAGGTGCTCAGACCAGGTTGCTGAATAGGCCAGTATGTCATCTAAGTATACTTCACATGTGTTCACACCTGAAAGCATTGTATTCATCAGCCGCTGGAAAGTGGCTGCGGCATTTCTCCATCCAAATGGCATAACTGTATACTGGAGGACATGGTCTGGGGTGACAAAGGCACTAATTTCAGACAATGTGGTGTTAACGGGACCTGCCAGTACCCTTTTAGGAGGTCCAGTTTGGTGACATATTTGGCAGAACCAACATGGTCTACACAGTCATCCATTCGTGGAAGCGGAAACGAGTCTGGTTTCATGATAGCGTTTACTTTGCGGTAATCATTACAGAACCGGTGTGTCTGGTCTGGTTTGGGAACAAGAACAGAAGGTAAACTCCATGGACTATTACTGTGGACAGCAAAGCCATGGTCAGGGAGATACATCACTGTTGCATCACTGTTCGTTTCGTGGGATGGACGCAATACGCATGTTGTTTAATAGGTTTGTGTTCACCTACATCAATGTCATGGCTAATCACATGAGTTTGAGTGGGAATATCATGGAATAAAGCCAGATTATTTTCGATTCGTTTTCTGATGTCAGATCTGGCCGGTTCGGGTAGGTGTGCCAAATATACCTTAAGGTTACTCAGGATTTCTTTGTTTGGAAGGCGTGTACAGGAAGCTGAGCTATGTCTGTCACTTAAGCCATCATCTCTAGGATTGTATGGTGCTTGTGGGACAGACAAAGCGGAGACAGAGACAACAGTAACTATGGCAGCAGAAAATGCACCTTCCCATTCAACATACTTTTTAAGCATGTTAATATGGCACACTCAAGTTTTTTTCTTGCGGTCAGGGGTTTGAAGTACATAATCTGTTTCACTAATATTACGGTCAACCACATAGGGACCAGAAAACTTAGCTTGAAAGCCAGAACCAGCAATGGGCAGTAGAACTAACACACGGACACATGGGTGAAAAATCCGCGCAACGGACTTTCTGTCATAATTTTCCTTCATCTTGGACTGAGCAGCTGAAAGCCATTCACGAGCTACATCACAGGCCTGATGTAGTCTCTCTCTAAATAAACTAACATAATCCAGAATGTTCATTTCTGGACTTGGCTTCTCTGAGAGCCATTTCTTACGGAGCAAATGCAATGGGCCGTGCACAGTATGGCCAAAATCTAAATCGGATGGGCTAAAACCCAAAGACTGCTGACGAGCACAGCAAATAGCAGCAGCAGTAACCCCTCATCCCACTAACGGTTAGACTCAGTGCAGAACTTCCGAATCATGCTTTCCAACGTTTGGTTTAATCTTTCTAATGCGCCCTGACTCTCTGGATGATGCGCGCTGGATTTTTGGTTCTTAATATTGAGCTCGATCATAACTTGTGCAAATATTTAGACATGAAGTTTGATCCTTGGTCACTCTGAATGTTGAGAAAAACTTGACCAGAGCTCTCACGATGGAAAGAGCTTTCAACAAGTGTAGTGGCACAGCCTCAGGAAAATGTGTCGCCGCACACATTATTGTCAGGATGTATTGATTGCCGGATTTAGTTTTTGGTAATGGACCAACACAATCTACAATGACATGTTCAAATGGTTCTCCAAGAACAGGGATCAGTCGTAGCGGAGCGGCAGGGATTAACTGATTGGGTTTACCAGACATTTGGCAGGTGTGGCAAGAGAGGCAGAATTTCACAACATCGGATTTAAGTCCAGGCCAGAAGAAATAATGAAGGACACGATTGTACATTTTTTTTATGCCTAAGTTGCTGGACATGTTGTGATCATGTGTTAGACTCAGAACTTGGAGACGAAAAGGCTGAGGGACAACAATTTGACACACAGAGTCATATGTGGAACCAGAGCTCGGACACCAGCGGCGCATTAGAACACCATCATCTGGCAAGTAAGACAAAAACTTTTCACATGTTGTGTTGCATCGAAGGTCTGTCTGGGAAGACAAGGACTTCGGACTTGGAAATGTTGAGCTGAAGTTGTTTCTCACTCATCCAGGCTGAGATGTCTGAGAGACAGGCAGAAATGCGTGATGAGACAGTGGAGTCGTCCGGTGGAAAGGACAGGAAGAGCTGTGTGTCATCAGCGTAGCAGTGATAGGAAAGACCATGTGAGTGAATGATGGCACCTAGGGATGAAGTATAGATAGAAAAGAGGATAGGACCAAGAACTGAGCCCTGCGGCACACTGGTAGAGAGGCTATGAGAGTGAGAAAGATGCCCCCGCCAGGATACCTTGAAGGTTCGTCCCGATAGGTAAGAACAAAGCCAGTCTAGAGCTGATCCAGAGATGCCGAAGTCAGAGAGTGTGGACAAGAGGATCTGATGGTTCACAGTGTAAAAGGCTGATGATAGATCAAGTAGAATTAAGACAGATGATTGACCTGTAGCTTTTGCAGCTCAAAGATATTCAACTACAGTCAGGAGTGCCGTTTCTGTGAAGCTCTCTTGAAGCCAGACTGGTTGACATCGAGGAGGTTGTTCTTGGAAAGGAAGTCTGAGAGTTGGTTGAAGACTGCTCGTTCCATAGTCTTGGCCAGAAAAGGAAGGAGGGAGACAGGTCTGTAGTTCTCCACTACAGAGGGATCAAGAGAAGGCTTCTTGAGCAGTGGGGTAATCAAGGCCTGCTTGAAAGAGGTTAGAAAAGTCCCTGTTTTGAGAGATGTGTTGATGACTTGTGTAATAGCTGGCATTAGCGCAGGTGCAACTGCTTGCAGAAGAATGGAAGGGATTGGATCCATAATCGGGCGACTCCTAGTCAATTGGGGAGGATAAGTGACATTGATGGATAGCCCGAGTTGGCTAATTACTCCTAGTTGATTGGGAAGTATAAGTGTCATTAACCAAGTTAGAAATAGGGGCCAACAGGTCTCAGTGATTAGGGACTTTAAGTGATAAGTCATAAAGCTAGTGTAACGGGAGCTTATAAAAGATACCCTCACCCTCACAGAGACGTCTGTGTTGAATTCCGTGCACGGAGTCCCATGGGAAACCGGGGAAGTAAAGGGGCTTGGACCCCACAGGATCGGATTGTTTGGATTATGGAGGCCAAGTATGGTGACAAAAGTCTAAAATGTTTGAAAATTTGGATTGAAGTCTCAGTGATTAGGGACTTTAAGTGATAAGTCACTGACCCCAGTCCTTTCTCCTTTTATGGAAACCATTTCCCTTTCCAGGACTTTGATAAGCACCTGTGAGCATGGAGTAAAACATTCTTAAAAAGTACACTTAGCACAAGTTGTTATCAACTAGGTAAAATGCTATGGAATAAATTTTCAGGCTGAATGGAACTGATATGCTTGTTTCCAACGATTGCAGGAAAATACTGAAGGGAAAGGGTGTTTGCCTTCATATTTGACCCAGAACAACTCAGTTCAACATGGAAATATCATTTCAACAGCTTTTATTTAGCCTCAGATCATGACTGTAAGTTATTATGCTCCTTAAAGCATTTTCAGGCTGAATGGAGCTGATATGCTTGTTGCGAACAATTGTAGCAAAATACTGACGGGAAAGCGGGTTTGCCTTCATATTTGACCCAGAACAACTCAGTTCAGCATGAAAATATTATTGCAACAGCTTTGTTTTAGCCTAGGTTCATCACTGTACGTTCTTATGCTCATTAAAGCCTTTTCAGGCTGAATGAAGCTGATATTGTCGTTTCTGACAATTGCAGGAGAATACTGAAGTGAAAGGGGGTTTGCCTTCATATTTGACTCTCAACTACTCAATTCAGCATGGAAATATCATTGAAACAGCTTTTATTTAACCACAAATGAAGAGTGTAATTTTTTTATGAGCTTAAAAGCATTTTTAGGCCGAATGGAACTGATATGATTGTTTCTGACAATTGCAGCAAATTACTGAGGGGAAAGTGTGTTTGCCTTCATATTTGACCCAGAACAACTCAGTTCAGCAAGGAAATATCAATGCCACAGCTTTTATTTAGCCACAGATCAAAAGTGTAAGTTTTTATTCGCTTAAAAACATTTTCAGGCCGAATGGAGCTGATATGCTTGTTTCGAACGAATGCAGCAATAAACTGAAGGGAAAGTGTTTTTGCCTTCATATTTGACCCAGAACAACTCAGTTCAGCCTGGAAATATCATTGCCACAGCTTTTATTTAGCCACAGTACATCACTATAAGGTATTATGCGCTTTAAAGCATTTTCAGGCCGACTGGAGCTTATATAATTGTTTCTGACAATTGCAGCAAAATAATGAAGGGAAAGTGTGTTTGTCTTCATGTTTGACCCAGAATAACTCAGTTCAGCATAGAAATATCATTACCACGGCTTTAATTTAGCCACAGATCAAGAGCGTAAGTTTTTATGCGCTTTAAAGGATTTTCATGCTGAAAGGAGCTGATATGCCTGTTTCAGACAATTGCAGCAAAATACTGAAGGGAAAGTGTGTTTGCCTTCATATTTGACCCAGAACAGCTCAGTTCAGCATGGAAATATCATTGCCACAGCTTTTATTTAGCCTCAGTTCATCACTGTAAGTTATTTTGCGCTTAAAAGCATTTTCAGGCCAAATGGAGCTGACATGCTTGTTTCTGACAATTGCAGCAAAATACTGAAGGGAAAGTGTGTTTGCCTTCATATTTGACCCAGAACAACCCAGATCAGCATGTAAATATCATTGAAACAGTTTTTATTTGGCCACAGAGAGTGTAAGTTTTTATTAGCTTAAAAGCATTTTCAGGCCGAATGGAGCTGATATTGTTGTTTTGAACGAATGCAGCAAAATACTGACGGAAAGCGGGTTCGCCTTCATATTTGACCCAGAACAACTACGTTCAGCATGAAAATATCATTGCAACAGCTTTGTTTTAGCCTAGGTTCATTACTCTACGTTCTAATGAGCATTAAAGCCTTTTCAGGCTGAATGAAGCTGATATTCTCGTTTCTGAAAATTGCAGCAGGATACCAAAGAAAAAGTGAGTTTGCCTTCATATTTGACACTCCACTACTCAATTCAGCATGGAAATATCATTGAAACAGCTTTTATTTAACCACAAATGAAAAGTGTAATTTTTTATGAACTTAAAAGCATTTTTAGGCCGAATGGAGCTGATATGCTTGTTTCTGACAATTGCAGCAAAATACTGAAGGGAAAGTGTGTTTGCCTACATGTTTGACCCAGAATAACTCAGTTCAGCATAGAAATTGCATTGCCACAGCTTTAATTTAGCCACAGTACATCACTGTAAGGTATTTTGCACTTAAAAGCATTTTCAGGCCAAATGGAACTGATGTGCTTGTTTCTGACAATTGCAGCAAAATACTGAAGGGAAAGTCAGTTTGCCTTCATATTTGACCAAGAACAAATAAGTTCAGCATGGAAATATCATTGCCACAGCTTTTATTTAACCACAGTTTATCACTGTAAGGTATTATGCGCTTTAAAGCATTTTCAGGCCGAATGAAGCTGATATGCTTGTTTTGCAGGATTGCGGCAAAATACTGAAGGGAAAGTGGGTTTGCCATCATATTTGACTCAGAACAACTCAGTTCAGCATGGAAATATCAATGCAACAGCTTTTATTTAGCCACAGTTCATTACTGGAAGTTATTAAGCGCTTAAAAGCATTTTTAGGCCGAATGGAGCTTATATAATTGTTTCTGATAATTGACAATTGCAGCAAAATACTTAAGGAAAAGTGTGTTTGCCTTTTTTGCAAATTGCATTGCCACAGCTTTAAATTAGCCACAGATCAAGAGCGTAAGTTTTTATGCGCTTTAAAGGATTTTCATGCTGAAAGGAGTTGATATGCCTGTTTTGAACGAATGCAGCAAAATACTGACGAGAAAGCGGGTTTGCCTTCATATTTGACCCAGAACAACTACGTTCAGCATGAAAATATCATTGCAACAGCTTTGTTTTAGCCTAGGTTCATCACTGTACGTTCTTATGCGCATTAAAGCCTTTTCAGGCTTTAGGATCAGGCTAAATGAAGCTGATATTCTCGTTTCTGAAAATTGCAGCAGGATACTGAAGAAAAAGTGAGTTTGCCTTCATATTTGACCCTCAACTACTCAATTCAGCATGGAAATATCATTGAAACAGCTTTTATTTAACCACAAATGAAGAGTGTAATTTTTATTTTTTTTTACTTAAGGGAAAAAGTGGTTGCCTTTTTTGCAAATTGCATTGCCACAGCTTTAAATTAGCCACAGATCAAGAGCGTAAGTTTTTATGCGGTTTAAAGGATTTTCATGCTGAAAGGAGCTGATATGCCTGTTTCAGACAATTGCAGCAAAATACTGAAGGGAAAGTGTGGTTGCCTTCATTGCAAATTGCATTGCCACAGCTTTAATTTAGCCACAGATCAAGAGCGTAAGTTTTTATGTGCTTTAAGGGATTGTCATGCTGAAAGGAGTTGATATGCCTGTTTCAGAAAATTGCAGCAAAATACTGAAGTGTGTTTGCCTTCATATTTGACCCAGAACAACTCAGTTCAGCATGGAAATATCATTGCCACGGCTTTTATTTAGCCTCAGCTCATCACTGTAAGTTATCTTGCGCTTAAAAGCATTTTTAGGCCAAATGGAGCTGACATGCTGGTTTCTAACAATTGCAGCAAAATACTAAAAGGAAAGTGTGTTTGTCTTTATATTTGACCCTGAACAACCCAGATCAGCATGGAAATATCATTGAAACAGCTTTTATTTAGCCACAGTTCATCACTGTAAATTATTTTGCGCTTAAAAGCATTTTCAGGCGGAATGGAGCTGATACACTTGTTTTGAACTAAATACTGAATGAAATTGGTTTTGTCTTCATATTTGACACAGAATAAATAAATTCACCATGGAAATATCATTGCCACAGCTTTTATTTAGCCACAGTACATTACTGTAAATTATTATGTTCTTAAATGTATTTACAGGTCAAATGAAGCTGATATGCTTGTTTTGCACGATGCACCAAAATACTGAAGACAAAGTGTGTTTGTCTTAAAGGCATTATAGGGCCGAATGCAGCTGATTTGGAAGATATGCTCGTTTCTGACAATTGCAGCAAAAATACTGAAGGGAAAATGGATTTGCCTTCATATTTGACCCAGAACAACTAAGTTCAGCATGAAAATATCATTGCAACAGCTTTGTTTTAGCGTAGGTTCATCACTGTACGTTCTTATGCGCATTAAAGCATTTTCAGGCTGAATGAAGCTGATATTCTCGTTTCTGACAATTGCAGCAAAATACTAAATGGCAATTGGTTTTGTCTTCATATTTGACACAGAACAAATAAGTTCAGCATGGAAATATCATTGCCACAGCTTTTATTTAGCCACATTTCGTCTCTGTAAGTCATTATGCGCTTTAAAGGATTTTGTGGCCGAATGGAGCTGATATGCTGGTTTCTGAGAATTGCAGCAAAATACTGAAGGAAAAGTGGGTTGCCTTCATACTTGATTCAGAACAACTCAGTTCAGCATGGAAATATCAATGCCACAGCTTTTATTTAACCACAGTTCATCACTGGAAGTTATTATGTGCTTAAAAGTATATTAGGGCCGAAGCCAGCTAATTTGGAAGATATGCTTGTTTTTGACAATTGCAGCAAAATATTGAAGTGAAAGTGGGTTTACCCTCATATTTCACCCAGAACAACTCAGCTTAGCATGGAAATATCATTGCAAGAGCTTTTATTTTGCCAAGGATAGAGAGTGTACGTTTTTATGCGCTTAAAAGCATTTTCAGGTTTAAAGGAGCTGATATGCTTGTTAATGAAGATTGTAGCAAAATACTGAAGGGAAAGTGTGTTTGCCTTCATATTTGACCCTCAACCACTCAGGTAAGCATGGAAATATCATTGCCACAGCTTTAATTTAGCCACAGATCAAGAGTGTAAGTTTTTATGCCCTTAAAACAGTTTCAGGCCGAATCTTGTTGATATGCTTGTTTCTGACAATTGCAGCAAACTACTGAAGGGAAAGTGTGTTTGCCTTCATATTTGACACAGAACTACTGAGTTCAGCATGGAAATATCATTGCCACAGCTTTTATTTAGCCACAGTTCGTCACTGTAAGTCATTATGCATTTTAAAAGATTTTCAGGCCGAATGGAGCTGATGTGCTTGTTTCTGACAATTGCAGTAAAATACTGAAGGGAAAGTGTGTTTACCTTCATATTTGACCGAGAACAACACAGTTCTGCATGGAAATATAATTGAAACATCTTTAATTTAACCACAAATCAAGAGTGTAATTTTTTAAGCGCTTAAAAGCATTTTCACACCGAATGGGGCTGATATGCTTGTTTCGAACGATTGCAGCAAAATACTGAAGGGAAAGTGTGTTTGCCTTCATATTTGACCCAGAATAACTCAGTTAAGCATGGAAATATCATTGCAACAGCTTTTATTTAGCCACAGTTAATCACTGTAAGTCATTTTGCGCTTTAAAGAATTTTCAGACCAAATGGAGCTGACATGCTGGTTTCATAGAATTACAGCTAAATACTGAAGGAAAAGTCGGTTTGCCCTCATATTTGATTCAGAAAAACTCAGTTTAGCATGGAACTATCAATGCCACAGCTTTTATTTAGCCACAGATGAAGAGTGTAAGTTTTTATGCGCTTAAAAGCATTTTCAGGCCGAATGGAGCTGATATGCTTGTTTATTACAATTGCATCATAATACTGAAGGGAAAGTGTGTTTGCCTTCATATTTTACCCAGAACAACTAAGTTCAGCATGGAAATATCAATGCAACGGCTTTTATTTAGCCACAGTTCATTACTGGAAGTTATTAAGCGCCTAAAAGCATTTTTAGGCCGAATGGAGCTTATATAATTGTTTCTGACAATTGCAGCAAAATACTTAAGGGAAAGTGTGTTTGCCTTCATTGCAAATTGCATTGCCACAGCTTTAAATTAGCCACAGATCAAGAGCGTAAGTTTTTATGCGCTTTAAAGGATTTTCATGCTGAAAGGAGCTGATATGCCTGTTTCAGACAATTGCAGCAAAATACTTAAGGGAAAGCGTGGTTGCCTTCATTGCAAATTGCATTGCCACAGCTTTAATTTAGCCACAGATCAAGAGCGTAAGTTTTTATGCGCTTTAAGGGATTGTCATGCTGAAAGGAGTTGATATGCCTGTTTCAGACAATTGCAGCAAAATACTGAAGGGAAAGTGTGTTTGCCTTCATATTTGACCCAGAACAACTCAGTTCAGCATGGAAATATCATTGCCACGGCTTTTATTTAGCCTCAGCTCATCACTGTAAGTTATCTTGCGCTTAAAAGCATTTTTAGGCCAAATGGAGCTGACATGCTAGTTTCTAACAATTGCAGCAAAATACTAAAAGGAAAGTGTGTTTGTCTTTATATTTGACCCTGAACAACTCAGTTCAGCATGGAAATATCATTGCCACGGCTTTTATTTAGCCACAGTTCATCACTGTAAATTATTTTGCACTTAAAAGCATTTTCAGGCCGAATGGAGCTGATACGCTTCTTTTGAACTAAATACTGAATGAAATTGGTTTTGTCTTCATATTTGACACAGAATAAATAAATTCAGCATGGAAATATCATTGCCACAGCTTTTATTTAGCCACAGTACATCACTGTAAATTATTATGTTCTTAAATGTATTTTCAGGCCAAATGAAGCTGATATGCTTGTTTTGCACGATTGCAGCGAAATACTGAAGGGAAAGTGGGTTTGCCTTCATATTTGACCCAGAACAACTCAGTTCAGCATGGAAATATCATTGCCACAGCTTTTATTTAACCACAGTTCATCACTGTAAGGTATTATGCGCTTTAAAGCATTTTCAGGAAGAATGGAGCTGATATGCTTTTTTCGAACGAATTCAGCAAAATACTGAAGACAAAGTGTGTTTGTCTTAAAGGCATTATAGGGCCGAATGCAGCTGATTTGGAAGATATGCTCATTTCTGACAATTCAGCATCAGTTCAGCATGGAAATATCAATTCCACAGCTTTTATTTAACCACAATTCATCACTAGAAGTTATTATGTGCTTAAAAGTATATTAGGGCCGAATCCAGCTAATTTGGAAGATATGCTTGTTTTTGACAATTGCAGCAAAATACTGAAGTGAAAGTGGGTTTACTCTCATATTTCACCCAGAACAACTCAGCTTAGCATGGAAATATCATTGCAAGAGCTTTTATTTGGCCACAGATAGAGAGTGTAGGTCTTTAAGCGCTTAAAAGCATTTTCAGGCCGAATTAAGCTGATATGCTTGTTTCTGACAATTGCAGGAACAAACTGAAGGGACGGTCGGTTTGCCATCATATTTGGCCCAGAACAACTCAGTTCAGCATGGAAATATCATTGCGACAGCTTTTATTTATCCACTCTTCATTAGACTGATGAACAGACTAATAGACTATTTAACAAAGACTATTTTGTTAAAATATTTTGGACTAATTTTGGACATAAAAAGTCATAGCTTTCTACATTTGTGATTAAATTTCCACATTTTACTTGCTAAAAATTCTGGATGGTCTACACACAAAATCATGGATTGTATCAGGTATCTAGCACTTGGAATGACACACCTATTTATGTTTGGCAGAGGTGACACCATCCTAGCTAGTGCCACTCACTGCAGGAACTCTGCTATCTTGTGCTACAAAGAATCTTTGCTACAAATTAGGTTGTATCAAATTTCCTCGATTACTACCTCTTTCTTTTCTGAAAATAACTTGTAAATTTGGTGTTAAATATTTAGATTTTTCCAACAAGTGTGGAAAATATTATTTGAATGTGCCTTAATATTTTTGTTTTATTTGTATTAATGACTTAATCTCATATGTAACATGTGTATTTATAGCTAAGAGAAGTGTACAAAACATGATTAGAATATTGTACCAGCAATAGTAAAACTGAGCACAATGAGTATGTGAGTGTGAGACATAGGGTGAAATATGATGATGGGTGATGTATGTGAGTTATTTTGCAGATGGAAGAGCAGGGGGTCGGCTGAAGAACAGGAACTAGCCTTAATGTATGTATCTCCAAATGAGGAAGACATCCTGGAAAGCGACACTCCCGGCAGGAAGCTGTAGGAACAGCAAAACAGACTGTCTATATAAGATTGGGTCAAGGGAGAGATAATCAGTCAGACTTTTGCCCTGACACTCATTGTTGTTGTTAGGTAGAAAAACTCTAACCCAGAGCTCCGCCTATATTTTCACATTTGTTCATATTATGTTATTTGTAACCAGAATTGAACTAAAATAAGAAAATCTCGTTTTGAGAATAAAGTCGTCGTCCTTCTCATCTGTTTTGAACACGCAAGGATCTTCACAATTTTGCACTAATTTTAAAAGAGACTATTAAAAGGTCATTTTAGGAAAACATGGAAAAAAAAATAAATGGAAAATACTTAATTTACCTACTTTACAAATAAGACAACATTTCATTATTTTGTTTTTTCATGACTGTGATCTGCTATTCACTATATATTGTTTACTATTAGATAATATGTAATTACTGATTCAATCTTTTTGATGTTGTTTACTGGTTGAATAATAGGCTTAGCTGCACTGGCAATTCCTTGTATTGTCTTTCAAACTGATGATTCAAAAGTAGTAGTTGTAGAGTGCTTCTTATATAGTATTATATTTATGAAGTATTTAAGTATTAAGCTTTTACACATCTGACCACTCTGACACTGTCCAAACCTGCATTAACAACTTCCTGTTCTGTTCTTCAGTATGAGGCAGTTTAAAACAATGGTTACCCTGACACCTTGAGCAGGTTAGACATCTGCAGGATTTGTGAATTCACTCACTGAAGAACATGTACAAATGAATTTCTTTATCTATAGAGCAGATCACATTTCAGTCACTGCACAGTCTCTGTTTACAGAATGTTGGTCTCACGGGACCCAGGCTGCAGTATCTGAAGAGAGAAAATGAGTCTGATAGCTTTTCTAAACCAGGGGTAGAATAAGGCATAGATCACAGGGTTCAGAAAGGGGTACATATACAACATAAACACTGCAAAGGCTACAGGTAAAGCAGTAGAAGAGCTTTCTTGTACAAAAGAGAGATAGTGATATGGGCAGAAACAGATTAAGAACACAAGTACAACAATACCCAGAGTCTTGCCTGCTTTCAGCTCAGATTTTTTTACGGTCCCTGAATGCTGGATTGTGACGGCTGCAAGATGACATCGCATGGCACGAGCCTGAGACACAGCCATCACAAACACTCTCATATACAGAATTATGATCACAGTGATTGGAGCAATAACTGACAAAACAGTGTCAATAGCTCCTGACATATAGTCAATGACATTCACACACTTTCCATAGCAGGACTTGTACCTGCCTGGTTGGATAAGATCATCCCTTAAAAACAGACTACTATAGAGAACAGAACAGAGCCAGCATACACAAACACACTTTTTAACTCTTGTCATAGTGACTCTGGTGGGGTAATGCAGAGGGTCACAAATAGCCACATAGCGGTCGACTGATATGAGGAGCACATTTACTACTGAGGCAAATGTTATGACAAAGGCTGCATAATTATATAGAGAGCACATTAATACACCAAGAAACCAACAGGAGGTCTGTCGATGAACTTCTACCATTGTTACCACAAGCCCACATAAAAAGTCTGACATAGCCAGAGAGAGGATGAGGAGGTTGGTGGGTGTGTGCAGCTGCCTGCAGGGAGACAAAGACATGTAATGAAATATCAGACATTATTGGAAAGTTATATGTCTTACGATGTGGCACATCTGGACATTAAACTTTTAAAAATGTTGTGAGCAAAGCAGAATACAAATGTGGAGCCAATTAAGATAAGATTAAGATCATTCTAAGCTCAGCTGAAAATAACAAAAAAGTTTAGAAGCTAATTGCTGCCTGAAGTGGGAGACTGAGATGATGACGAGCAGGTTGAGAATCACAGTGAGCACAGAGATGAAGTACAGCAAATACATGAGGACAGCATCAGACTGATGAAGCTTTGGTTTCCTGCAGGAGGCATTGAGGAGTTGTGGGAAGCAGAGCTCTGCTCCGTCCTGGTCCTCCATCCTTAGAGAGAGGAGGAGGAGAAGCTGCAGCCCTGAAAGTTTCTGACTAAACCTCTGTCAGACAACTGATTTATCAGCTTCTGTCATAACCTCCCTCTCACCTTCACTTGATCTCTGCTGGGCCGGTGGCTCCCTCTCTCACTTTTATCAAACCCTAATCTATATTCTTCATGCACAAGAGAATACCTCTTCTGTTTTTGACAAAATTTTCTTTACTAAAGGTCTGAATGCGCATGTCCAACCGTTCAATGTTTAAGTACTTATTAACATATTGCACTCTAATAAGGTGACTAACCACAAAAATCACAACAGGATTCATGGATCAGACATCAACCACTAAATGTTCTGGTTCAATCACAAATTCTATTTAAATTGTCCTCTTCATCATGGTGTTCATCATAAGACCAAGATGCTCGAGAACAACTGACAAGTTATTGAGACATTTACATTTTTTGTTGTGGTAAATCCATCATTGTTGTAAGCTTTTGTTTTAATGAATAGTTTGAGATGAAGAAATTACCATTGCATGCTTCTACTTATAAATGCTCTACTTTAATGATATAATATCACTGTAACATGAACTTTTTAGCTTTTCCACAGAATCCACCATAGTCGATTATCACTGACTATTTGTGAGTTGTGTTTGTAAATGTAAAACTATAATATAAGTTATCAAGGTAGTATTTGGTAAAGGAAGGATTATTTATTGCTTCAAGAAACATGGCAAGCATGTAAATGTAACATTATAATTTTTTGTTTTGTTATTCAATTAGTTAAATTCAACTCTATTCATATAGCACCATTACCAACAAAGTAATTTCAAGGCACTTTACATATTAAAGTCTAGACTGTAAAGATGTATAGAGAAAAACCGAGAGACAGAAAAGAAAAGAGCAACAAAAGCAACAACAAAAGCAAAAGCTGGGGAGAGAGGGAGAGAGACAAGTAGAAAGACAACTACATGAGAAAGAAGACACAAAGTAATAGCACGCGGGGTGAAATTTGAATGAATAAAGAAAAAACAAGAGGTTATTACAATTGGTCTAAATCCATAGCATCTAAACTCGGATCTAGTTCAGGTTAACTGAGCAGCTTTAACTATGAGCTTTATTGAAAAAAGGAAGGTTTTAAGCCTAGCCTAGCTAGTGTAGGTGAAATATGATCTCTCTTGCTAATTCCAGTCAGTACTCTTGCTGCAGCATTTTGGATTAATTGCAGGCTCCTTAGGGAGTTACGAGGGCATCCTAAAAGTAGGGAATTACAGTAGTCCTACCTAGAAGTAACAAATAGACTAGTCTGTTGGCATCACTTTGAGAAAGGATGCTCCTAATTTTGGCAATGTTCTGTTGGTGGAAAAAGGTTCTAGAGATTTGTTTTATATGTAAGGTAAAGGACAAATCCTGGTAAAAAATAACTGTGGCCCAAATACTGTGACTTCATTTTTTTTTTTCTTTTTTGGCACATCCAGGCCTTTATTCAATTGAATTCAACCTTATTTATATAGCACCAATTCACAACAAAGTCATCTCAAGGCACTTTACAGAATAAAGTCAAGATTATAAAGATGTATAGAAAGAACCCAACAATTCCCCCTGGAGCAAGCCATAGGCAACAGTGTAGAGGAAAAACTCCCTTTAACGGAAGAAACCTCCAGCAGATCCAGGCTCACAGTGGATGGCCATCTGCCTTGACCGGTTGGGGTGAAGAGAGAAAAGAAAAAGAGCAACAAAAGCAACAACAAAACATCGGGTTGGTAGGACGGCTAGCTGCACACTGGAAAACACACAGCTTCAAAGCCCGGGGACACCTGCAAAGAGGGACAGCGAGAGGGAGACAGAGAAGGAGAAAGACAACTACGGGAGAGAACACACAGAGTTAATGACATACAGTGGTGACAATTGCGGGATGAGAGGAGAGGAGAGAGGTCAAGAGGAGGAAAGGAGCTCAGTGCATTGGGGGGTGGGTCCCCCAGCAGTCTAAGCCTATGGCAGCATAACTATAACTAACTATATGCTTTATTAAAAAGGAAGGTTTTAAGCCTAGACTTAAAAGTAGAGAGGGTGTCTGCTTCCCGAATCTGAACTGGGAGCTGGTTCCACAAGAGAGGAGCTTGATAGCTAAAGGCTCTACCTCCCATTCTCCTTTTGGAAATTCTGGGAACCTCAAGTAGGCCTGCATTCTGAGAGCAAAGTGGTCTACTGGGATGATATGGTACTATGAAATCTTCTATATATGATGGAGGCTGACCATTCAGAGCTTTATATGTAAGAAGCAGGGTTTTAAATTCTATTCTACATTTAATGGGAAGCCAATGGAGAGAAGCTAGTGAAGGTGAAATATGATCTCTCTTGCTAGTTCCAGTCAGCACTCTTGCTGCAGCATTTTGGATTAATTGCAGGCTCTTTAGGGAGTTACTGGGACATCCTGAAAGTAGGGAATTACAGTAGTCCAACCTAGAGGTAACAAATGCATGGACCAGTTTTTCGGCATCACTTTGAGACAGGATGCTCCTAATTTTGGCAATGTTCCGTAGGTGGAAGAAGGCTGTTCTAGAGATTTGTTTTATATGTGAGTTAAAGGACAGATCCTGATCAAAAATAACTCCAAGGTTCCTTGCAGTAGTACTGGAGGCCAGACTTATGCCATCTAGTGTAACAATATGGTTGGACATCATATCTCTGAGATTTTTGGGCCCAAATACTATGACTTCAGTTTTGTCTGAGTTTAAAAGTAAAAAATTGTGGGATATCCAGGCCTTTATGTCTTGTAGGCATGCTTGAAGCTTTATTAACTGATTATTTTCATCTGGTTCCATAGATAAATATAGCTGGGTATCATCAGCATAACAGTGGAAATTTATGTATGAGTGTTTTCTAATAATGTTGCCTAAAGGAGACATATATAAAGTAAAAAGTATTGGTCCTAACACAGAGCCTTGTGGAACTCCATAGCTAACCTTTGTGTGCATGGAGGATTCATCATTAACATGAACAAATTGAAATCTATCAGATAGATAAGATTTAAACCAACCTAGTGCAGTTCCTGTAATTCCAATTTCATGTTCCAGTCTCTGTAATAAAATGTTATGATCAATGGTATCAAATGCAGCACTAAGATCTAACAGAACAAGTATAGAGATGAGTCCAGTATCTGAGGCCATGAGAAGATCGCTGGTGACTTTTACCAGTGCTGTTTCTGTACTATGATGAACTCTAAATCCTGACTGAAAGTCTTCATACAAATTATTCCTATGAAGGTGATCACATAATTGTTTTGCAACTACTTTTTCAATTATTTTAGAAATAAAGGGGAGATTAGATATTGTTCTGTAATTGGCTAAAACACCTGGGTCAAGACAGGGTTTTTTAAGTAATGGTTTAATTACAGCTACCTTATAGGCCTGTGGTACATAGTCTGTTTCTAAAGATAGATTTATGATATCTAATATGAATGTATCTATTAAGGGTAAAGCTTCCTTGAGCAGCTTAGTTGGAATAGGGTCTAGCAGACAGGTTGTTGGTTTAGATGAGGTAATAATTGAAGTTAGCTCAGAGAGATCTATGGGTAAAAAGCAGTCTAACAGGGAGTGGGGCCTTATCGATGACTCTAGCACTGCTGTACATGAAGATCTATCTGTAATTTTTGGGGGGAGGATCTGGTGAATTCGTTCTCTAATAGCTACAATTTTATTCATAAAGAAGGTCATGAAGTCATTGCTGCTCAAAGTTAAGGGAATAGTAGGCTCAACAGAACTATGGCTCTTAGTCAGCCTGGCTACAGTGCTGAACAGAAACCGGGGGTTGTTCTTGTTTTCTTCTATTAATGATGAATAATATGCTGTTCTGGCATCACTGAGAGCTTTTTTGTACATTTTTAAACTATTTTTCCAGGCTAAATGAGATTCTTCTAACTTTCTGGAACGCCACTTCCTTTCTAACTTTCGTGTTTCCTGTTTTAAGTTGCGTGTTTGTGAACTATACCATGGAGATCGCCTCTGCTGGTTTACTGCCTTCTTTTTTAGAGGGGCAACACTATCGAGTATTGTACGTAGTGAGGCTGCAGAATTGTCAACAAGATAATCTACTTGTGCAGGAGTAACATTAAGGAGACTACTTTCCATTGTATTAACATATGGTGAAGCAAATGATGAAGAAATAATTTCTTTAAATTTGTTGACAGCTTTTTCACTTAAGCATCTGCTATAGTGGAATTTTTCCCTAACTGCTATATAGTCCGTTATTGTAAATTCAAATTTTATTAAAAAATGGTCAGACAGAAGAGAGTTGTGAGGAAATATGGTTAAATTATCCGCTTCAATTCCATACGTAAGGACAAGGTCTAACGTGTGACTAAAACAGTGAGTAAGTTTATTTACATTTTGGGAAAAACCAATTGAATCTAATAATGAATTAAACGCAGTGCTCAGGCAGTTACTGTCAGCATCTACATGAATGTTAAAGTCACCCACTATAATGACTTTATCTGTACTAAGCACTAAATCAGATAGAAAATCAGAAAATTCAATCAAAAACTCTCAATAAGGGACTGGAGGACGGTACACGATAACAAATAATAGTGGTTTTTGAGTTTTCCAGTTTGGGTGTGAAAGGCCAAGAGTAAGGCTCTCAAATGAGTTATAACTATGTTTAGGTCTAGGGTTTATTGATAAGCTACAATGGAAGATTGCTGCAACTCCTCCACCTCGGCCTGTGCTTCTAGGAACATGATAATTAATATGACTTGGGGGGGTTGACTCATTTAAACTGACATATTCTTCCTGCTGCAACCAAGTTTCAGTGAGACAAAATAAATCGATTTGATGATCACTTATTAAGTCATTTACTAACAGAGATTTAGAAGAGAGAGATCTGATATTTAATAATCCACATTTAATAGTTTTGGGGTTTTGTTCTGTAAGAGGAGTAGTCTTAACTTTTATTAGGTTATTATGATTAACTCCTTTTGTTGTCATATTTACTTTATGTAATTTAGGTCGGGGAACAGACACAGTCTCTATAGGTATGTGGGAGTTGTGGGGGGGTGACGGTTGTAAGGACACTGCAGAGAGGCGTGTAGGACTGGATCTCTGCATCCTAGGCTCAACTCTGGATTGTCATACTTTTGGTTGTTTAATAAAACCAGCCATATTTGTGGATAAGAAAGCTGCACCATCTAAAGTAGGATGGATGCCATCTCTCCTAATCAGCCTAGGTTTTCCCCAAAAATGTTTCCAATTGTCTATGTAGCCCACATCGTTCAGTCTTCCCTTCACTCCCCTGCCAGATCCTCGTCATTGTTAATGTGGTCTCTGCCATCGTGGTTACTGTCTTCGTCGTGGTCACCGCTGTCATTGTCATCATTATTACCCTCACCAACCCCTCAGGCTCTGGACTCTAGGTAAAAGCTGTTAGTGTATTTCATGGACTCTTGCATTCGGGACTCTTGTATCTCCTGGACTTTTGTTTTTGGGACCCTGTGCAGCTTTCCCCTTTGGTCTGAGTTTTGGTGATGTGCCTGCCTGCTGTTTTGTTTTTCCGTGTCTTGTTAATTTAGTTTATCTGTTTATTAGTTTCCTTAGACTTCCTCGTTGTTTTCCTGTGTAGTGATTTTTGTTTGTCTGTGCCTTATTTATCTGGTTTCCCTCTGTTTATCAGTTTTCCTTAGTCCCCCTCCGTGTACTTACCTGTTATTAGATTTTATGTTTATCCAAGTCTTATTTGTTTCCTGAGCCTGTTGTCCTAAGTTATGTTGTTCTAAGTTACCATCTTACTATCTGTTAAGTTAATTCCCCTCATGTTCTGGTCCCTTTGGTTAGTCTGAGTTTTCTTTGTTCTGTAGCCGGTTCCTAGTATCTTCCTGTTAGGAGCGACTTCTGTAAACTGTTTACATCTGTCAATAAAGCCCCTCGTTATTTGCAATCCCTCTTACAGTCTCTTCACTTGGGTCCTCCCTTAACCTAAACGTGACAAGTTCACTGCCCTTTGTTTCCTTTCCTTAGGAATTTTTATGCACTTCATACTTCTGTCTGCTCACAACTATATTGAGAGGCTAATATCCTTTTCTGGTGGGATTTAACAACTGCCCCACAACTGCCAGAACTACCACTAATTGGTTTGCTCACCATTATATTAATGCACTTTTAAGGGACAAAAGTATCTGTACTATATCAGTATTAATGAAAAGCTACAATAAACTACTGGTATCATATTAAAAGTTAAATGTTGTTATCATCTAATCTGAAATTATTGGTTTGTATTTATCCCCCTCTTATTCACTTTAATAGGGTGGCCAAAACATCAGAACCACCTCCTATTACAATAATATAATACAGGAATTTGCAAGTGCTACTGGTGTTGCCAGCTAGTAGGGCTTCCGCTTGAAGAGACAATCAGAGTGATCTCTCTCACTGACCAGGTCTATCTGTGATTCATCTTTTCTTTTGTCCTTTCAGCTTATCCTGTGAGTTCAGGGTCAACACATCAGATTATTTAGTTTGAATGTTAATTTGGCACAGGTTTTTACACCAGATGCACTTCCTGACCCAACCCTCACCAATTTTTGCCAGGCTTGGGACCAGCACTGCACGGCTGGAGAAGGGGATGGGCTGTTTGGAGTTCAGTGTCTTGCTCAGGGCACAAGGAAGAGCGGGGCTTGAACCTCCGACCCTATGGTTGGTAGGTGGCCACTCTGCGAACTGAGGCACATAAATGAGCTAAAAAGTAAACAATAGTCCAACTAGTGCCAACACCACAAAAATTAAAGCAACAGACACACACCGATGCTTGAATTTGGCCGACAGTTTTGTGTGGCACAGATCTAAATAGAATTACAACACTTAGGTTGTGTGGCTTGGAACAAAGCAAAGGTTCATCTATCAATTCTAAGCTATACAATGTGTAATTCTACAGTTGTACAATTTTACAACAGAAATCAACTCAATAAAAATCTTACACACACACATACACACATCAGTGACTGTATAATGTTAATGTGTGGTGGCAACATCATGTTTATCCTGAAGCTTGTTTTTCTTCACACCTCTGATTGGAGTGGTACCTCAGAGGGTGACATGTCATCATTTGAAGTTAAGCCATACAGATGGGAACAGACTTTTTCCATAGAGAGGCTCAGCTCAATGCCATTAGGAGAAACTAATGGGTCACAAACAATTACTTAGAAGCAAAATTACTTTTCTATGGACTCTCTTCTGAGTTTTTGCTCATGGCCACAACACAATGCATTTTATTATAATTCTAACACCAGCATAGAAACTTTGTTAATGTTACAAAATTAAGTTCTGATCAAGGACCCCGTTATGTTTAGTGTACTTTTCAAATATGTATATAGTCAAGCTTTAAAAGAGTGGCAAAGAGGAAAAAAATATTACTTAACTTCCGGCTAGAGCTTCCAAAAAAAGATATGCAAGACTCTAAAGTCAACTAAAAAAATCATTATATGGTCAAAATTGAGCTCACAACCCTCGGTTTCTGTTCAGTACTGTAGCCAGGCTGACTAAGAGCCATAGCTCTGTTGTGCCTACTATTCCCTTAACTCTGAGCAGCAATGAACTTTCTTTATGAATAAAATCGTAGTGATTAGAGAAAAAATTCACCAGATCATTCCCCCAAATATTACAGATAGATCTTCACGTACAACAGTGCTAGAATCATCAATAAGGCCCCAATCCCTCTTAGACTACTTTTTACCCCTAGATCTCTCTGAGCTATCTTCAATTATTACCTCATCTAAACCAACAACCTGTCTGCTAGACCCTATTCCAACTAGACTGTGCTACCCTTAATAGATACATTTGTATTAGATATCATCAATCTATCTTTAGAAGCAGGCTATTTACCACAGGCCTATAATCTAGTAATCTATAACTCTGTAACTAAACCACTACTTAAAAAACCCTGTCTTGACCCAGGTGTTTTAGCCAATCACAGACCAATATCTAATTCCCCCTTTATTTCTAAAATAATTGAAAAAGTAGTTGCAAAACAATTATGTGACCACCTTTATAGGAATTATTTGTATGAAGACTTTCAGTCAGGATTTAGAGTTCATCATAGTACAAAAACAGCACTGATAAAAGTCACCAACAATCTTATCATGACCTCAGATAATGGACTCGTCTCTATACTTGTTCTCTTAGATCTTAGTGCTGCATTTGATACCATTGACCACAACATTTTATTACAGAGACTGGAACATGAAATTGGGATTAAAGGAGCTGCACTAGGTCGGTTTAAATCTTATCTATCTGATAGATTTCAATTTGTTCATGTTAATGATGAATCCTCCATGCACACAAAGGTTAGCTATGGCGTTAGGGTTAGCCACAAGGCTCTGTGTTAGGACCAATACTTTTTACTTATATATGTCTCCTTTAGGCAACATTATTAGAAAACACCATAAATTTCCACTCTTCTGCTTGTGAGGAAAATTTCAAAATCTAGGTAACACTGTTTCACACTTTTGGCAGACCCAGTATCAAACTTGCTTACACTAGTGCTTCCTCACCTTTTGCTCCCCAGCAAGACATCCTGTCTCTGGCCACACAAAGAAGTGTGTTAGCTAGATATCAACTATAAAACTACCTACACCTGAACATTTGCTTCCTAGAAGATAGCCCACGGGAGCCAGCACAAATGATCAATCTCAAGGACTTAAAAGACAATGAAGACAAAAGCACAAAGTGTCATGAACTTGCTAATTAAGACTCCAGACCACATTGTATGAAGGTTGATTTGTATTGACTCATCCCTTTGTTCTTTGTGTGAACCCAGCTTTTGAGTTGTATGTATAAAAGGCTGAACAACCTACACATCTTGGTCAATCAGATTGGCCCACTCTAGAGTGTAGCTCTGTTCTGCTCTGCATGTTTCTCTGTTTTGCTGATTAAATTCACCGTTATCATTCACTTGTAAGTTGCGTTTTTGCCTCCTAATTTGCCTTAGTTTTTGCCACGACAATGCTGATGATACCCAGCTATATTTATCTATGGAACCAGATGAAAATAATCAGTTAATAAAGCTTCAAGCATGCCTACAAGACATAAAGGCCTGGATGTCCCACAATTTTGTACTTCTAAACTCAGACAAAACTGAAGTCATAGTATTTGGGCCCAAAAATCTCAGAGATATGATGTCCAACCATAATGTTACTCTAGATGGCATAAGTCTGGCCTCCAGTACTACTGCAAGGAACCTTAGAGTTATTTTTGACCAGGATTTGTTCCTTACCTCACATATAAAACAAATCTCTAGTACAGCCTTCTTCCACATATGGAACATTGCCAAAATGTTCTGTCTCAAAGTGATTTGTTACCTCTAGGTTGGACTTCTGTAATTCCTTACTTTTAGGATGCCCCAGTAACTCCCTAAAGAGCCTGCAATTAATCCAAAATGCTGCAGCAAGAGTGCTGACTAGAACTAGCAAGAGCGATCATATTTTATCTTCACTAGCTTCTCTCCATTGGCTTCACATTAAATCTACAATAGAATTTAAAACCCTGCTTCTTACATATAAAGCTCTGAATGGTCAGGCTCCATCATATATAGAAGACCTCATAGCACCATATCATCTCAGTAGACCACTGCAATCTCAGAATGCAGGCCTACTTGTGGTTCCCAGAATTTCCAATGGTAGAATGGGAGGTAGAGCCTTTTTTAAGTCTAGGCTTAAAACCTTCGACTTTAATAAAGCATATAGTTTATGCAATATAGTTATGCTGCTATAGGCTTAGACTGCTGGGGGACCCATCCCCCAATGCACTGAGCTCCTTTCCTCCTCTTGACCCTCTCTCCTCTTCACTCACCCCGCAATTGTCACAACTGTATGTCATTAACTCTGTGTGTTTTCTCCCGTAGTTGTCTTTGTCCTTCTCTGTCCCCCTCTCTCTGTCCCTTTCTGCAGGTGTCTCCGGCTTTGAAGATGTGTGTCTTCCAGCGTGCAGCTACTGGTCCTACCAACCTGCCTGATGTTTTGTTGTTACTTTTTGTTGCTCTGTTCTTTTCTCTCTTCACTTTCCACTTACCCCAACCGGTCAAGGCAGATGGCCGTCCACCCTGAGCCTGGTTCTGCTGGAGGTTTCTTCCGTTAAAGGGAGTTTTTTCTCTCCACTGTTGCCTATGGCTTGCTCCAGGGGGAATTGTTGGGTTCTCTTTATATATCTTTATAATCTTGACTTTATTCTGTAAAGTGCCCTGAGATGACTTTGTTGTGAATTGGCGCTATATAAATAAAGTTGAATTGAATTGAATCAACATTGTAAAGCGCTTTGGATAAAAGCGCTATATAAGCAACTATTTACCATTTACCAATAAGTACTTAAAGTCCTGCACCTTCTTCACTTCTGCTCCCTGTAACCTTACCATTCCACTTGGGTCCCTCTTATTCACACACATGAATTCTTTTGTTGTGGATGTTATGATTTGCATGTTTGATTTATGTTTTATTTTGGATGCCCTTACTGACACAACTCTCAACAAGTTGAGATTAGATTGTGCCCCCTTGTGGTTGCATTATTATAGTTTAATCAAACATTATCTTAATTATGCAACAAAGGTGATTTTAAGAAATGTTACTCATTTAAGATTTAAGAGTTCTATGGCTGGAAATAAATTATCTGGAAGAGCTCTCCCAGACATTTATAGAAACAGTCAACAAAGACGGCTTTTAAATACTTGGTAAAGCAATGGTTGTTGAACCGTTAACTGTTTGTTAAAGTTTATTTCTTAGCTCGTTATATTAAACACTATTAGGTTTTGGGTTTTTGTGACTGTGATTTGGACCTGTCTTGCTTAACATAAAAGAATGAATGTCATTTTTTAAATTAATCACATTGTCCACTATCACTATGCAGATTCTAAAACCAACATTGAATTCAGTCTAGTCATTTTTGGTCAACAAAGGTGTTCAAGACGGTGGTGAGACCAGCGATGATGTTCAGCTTAGAGTCAGTGGCACTCAAGAAAAGACAGAAGGCAGAGCTGGAGGTAGCAGAGCTTAGGATGTTTATGTTCACTGTATAGCCAGAGCTCTTCATTACTGAGAGCAAAATTAGACACTGGGAACTTAAAGCTGCAGTCAAACTCGATTTTCTCTTATGAAAAAGCTTAACACTGAAAGTAGCTATCATGTCTGAACAGTAATTATTTTTGGGATCACTTGATAAAGTCAGGTTGACTACAACACATTTAGATTCCTTAAAACCTTGTTTTTAGGAAAGGTTTGCTGTTTTCATGCCACTTGAATATTGTATTAAACTGTATATGTTTTCTCCTCCAGTACTTTGTACGTGTACAAATACAGTACTACTGGTACAATACATTATAGTAGAAACTTATGTGGACATTCCTAAGCTGAGTGCCACCTAGAGACCATGTACTGTAATCACATGCCACTTTCTTTTATTCATGTACTGTAATAAAACTGTCATTTTTTTAAAATAATATTGTAAGATTATGTTTTACAATGTTCTAAAACTGAGTTAGATGACAAATGGAGCAAACAACCCCTGTGTAGTGACAGGCAGAGAGCAACTTGTGTCATCAAACCTGTGAGTAAAAGTTGGGAAAGTAGACCGACAGAAGTAGAGATCGAAAAAGAGATAGTTATTAATATGAGGATATGACGAAATCAGCAAGAGATGCAGCTTCTCCTCCTCCTCTCTCTGAGGATGGAGGACCAGGACAGAGCAGAGCTCTGCTTTCCACAACTACTCAATGCCAAAGTTTCATCAGTATAAAGCTGTCTTTGTGTATTTGTTGTTCTTCATCTCTGTTTTCACTGTGATTCTCAACCTGCTTTTCATCATCTCAGTCTCCCACTTCAGGCAGAGATAAACTTAGCAAAACTTACAATTGATTATTTTTATAAGTGTAAACAGTCTGATTTACAAGACAATGTTACTTACAGTTAGTGTGTAAATGACTTCACATCTTGAAACCAGACGTACACTATATTGCCAAAAGTATTCGCTCACCCATCCAAATAAATGAATTCAGGTGCACAATGTCCATAAAGACATGGATGAGTGAGTTTGGTGTGGAAGAACTTGACTGGCCTACACAGAGTCCTGACCTCAACCGGATAGACCACCTTTGGGATGAATTAGAGTGAAGGCTGCGAGCACTGTGTATTATGTATACTGTGTCTGATTTCCTTTTGGGGCTAGAACTTCACCGACAAACAGGCTGTTGGTTTCTTGTTGACCTCCTCTGTTCTTTACATGGTTATATGAGCTCAATCATTTTTTGTGCCTCAATAGGAAATATGATTCTTATATCAGTCGACCGCTATGTGGCTATTTGTGACCCTCTGCATTACCCCACAAGAGTCATAGTGACAAGAGTTAAATTGTGTGTTTGTGTATGTTGGACCTGTTCTGTTCTCTACAATGCTCTTATTTTAAAGGACGTCTTGACTAAATCAGGTCAGTATAATTCCTGACAGTGTGTGGCGATGCTTGACTACATTTCAGGAATTTTTGATGCCGTTTTTTCACCTATTGCTCCAATCACTGTGACCATATTTCTGTATATCAGTGTTTGTGATGGCTGTGTCTCAGGCTCATACCATGCACTCTCATGTGGCAAGCGTCACACTCCAGCATTCAGGGACTGTAATGACTAAGAAATTCTAGCTGACAGTTGCCAGGACTCTGGGTGTTGTTATAATTATGTTTTTAATGTGTTTCTACCCGTATTTCTGTCTCTCTTTTGTGCAAGATACCTCTGGTGATGATTTACCTGCAACCTTTGCTTTCTTTCTGTTGTATATTAGTCCCTGTCTCAACCCTGTGATCTATGCATTGTTCTACCCCTGGTTTAGAAAATCTATCAGACTCATTTTCTCTCTTCAGATACTGCCGCCTGGCTCCTGGGAGACAAAGACATGCTGTAAACAGAGACTGTGCACTGAAATGTGACCTGCTCTGTGGATAAATCATTGCTATCCTTTGTTTCCTTGACAACTGTACAACAAAATTGAAAGGTAAACTACAAAGGCAACCCTTAAGGGCAAACTATCAACCTATATGATGTCACTAATGACATCATCAGTAAACAGAAGTATAACACAACACACAATACAGTACAGTTCATGATACACAATACATACTACATAAAACTAAAACTAAAACTGAGGAAACCCTTTGTTGGCTCATACACCCTAAGACTGCTTTTTTCCCATAGATCTCGCTGGGCTAACTTTAATTATTACCTCATCTAAACCAACAACCTGTCTGCTAGACCCTATTCCACCTAGACTTTTCAAGGAAGCTTTACCCTTAATAGATACGTTCATATTAGATATCATCAATCTATCTTTAGAAACAGGCTATTTACCACAGGCCTATAAGGTAGCTGTAATAAAACCCCTACTTAAAAAAACCTGTCTTGAACCAGGTGTTTTAGCCAATTACAGACCAATATCTAATCTCCCCATTAATTTTAAAATCCTTGAAAAAGTAGTTAAAATTATGTGACCACCTGTACAGGAATAATTTGTATGAAGACTTTCAGTCAGGATTTACAGTCCATCCTAGTACAGAAACAGCACTGGTAAAAGTCACCAACGATCTTCTCACGGCATCAGATAATGGACTAGTCTCTATACTGTTCTGTTAGATCTTAGTGCTGCATTCGATACCATTGATCACAGCATTTTAATCCAGAGAATGTAACATAAAATTGGGATTAAAGGAACTGCACTAGGTTGGTTTAAATCTGATCTGTCTGATAGATTTCAATTTGTTCATGTTAATGATGAATCCTCTGCACACAAAGGTTAGCTGAGTTCCACAAGGCTCTGTGCTAGGAACAATACTTTTTACTTCATATATGCTTCCTTTAGGCAACATTATTAGAAAACACTCCATAAATTATGATGATCTTATGTTTTATTATATCTTGTTTTCTCATGGAATAAAGAATTAAGCACCACATAGATCTACCACACTATACCATCTTGAGTCAGCTGGGATATATTGCATTGGTATCAGGAAGAACAGGAGCAATTGGAAATATTGGCTTGTTGACCTTTCACAGACCATGTGTAAATCTATTTGTTTGTCACAGGTTTCAAAATTGGATTTGTAGGAGTGTGGTTTTGTAACTCAGCTTATAATACTTTCAAAACTGAGTACAAGAGGAGAAAGTAGAACAGCAGAAATAGAGAGAGGTAAAAAAGTGATAATTATTAGGATGCAATGTAATGAGATACACATCAGTGGCCAGTAAAGAGAGAGGGATGAATGTTAAGACAGAATCTGGTATATCAGTTGTCTGACAGAATTTTAGTCAGAAGCTGTCAGCTGCAGCTTCTCCTCCTCCTCTCTCTAAGGATGGAGGACCAGGACAAAGCAGAGCTCTGGTTTCCACAAGTATTCAATGATTTCTGAAGAAAACAAAAGATCAGTCGTTCTGATGCTGTCCTCATGTATTTGCTGTTCTTCAGCTTCAAACTGTTACTTAGAGTTAATGTGTAAATAACTTCATATCTTGACACCAGACATTTTTTCTGCTTTGCTGACAGTATTTTTGAATGTTAAATGTCCAGATGTGCCACAAGTAAGACATATAACTTTATATTAATGTCTGATATTACATTACATGTCTTTGTCTTCCTGCAGGCAGCTGCACACCCACCAACCTCGTCATCCCCTCTCTGGCTGTGACTCCCTCTTTTGGCTTGAGTCACTCTGTTAGAGGCTCGTCGACAAACATCCTGTTGGTATAAGGTTGACATCATGTGCTTTGTACGTGGTTATTTCAGCTCAATCTCTCTCTCTGCCTCACAAGGGTCATGGTTTTTAATATCAGTCGAACGCTATGTGGCTATTTGTGACCCTCTGCATTATTCCCCCAGAGTCACTGTGATGAGAGTTAAAATGTGCGTTTGTATGTGTTGGATCTTTCTGTTGTCTACAATGGTATGATCTATCATAGTACTCTGAGTCACCCAAGTGAGGTTATTTCCTGTTATGGAGAGTGTGTGCTTTTGGGGGCGACTGTGGCGCAGGAGTGGTTGTCCACCAATATCGCAGTTGTTGGTTCAACCTCGGCTCCTCCGGTAACATGTCGAAGTGTCCTTGAGCAAAACACTGAACCCCAACTTAGTTGCTCCCGGCGAGCGTTGACCAGCTGCATAGCAGCTCCCCCAACAGTGTATGAGTGTGAGTGTGATTGTGAGTGTGAATGGGTGAATAAGAAGCAGTCTAAAGCGCTTTGAGTGCCAATAGGTAGAAAAGCGATATATAAGTGCAGAACATTTACATTTACCATTTTAATTAACGAGATTGCAAGATATGTTGACTTTGTTTAGTCATTTATTGGTACAGTCACTGTGATCATAATTCTGTATATGAATTGTGTCTCAGGCTCGTGCCATGCGCTATCACGTTGCAGCTATCACTCTCCAGCATTGACTGTAATGACTAAGAAATCTGAGCTGAAAGCAGCCAGGACTCTGGGTGTTGTTGTACTTGTGTTCTTAATCTGTTTCTGCCCATATCACTATCTCTCTCTTGTACAAGAAAGCTCTTCTACTGCTTTACCTGTAGCCTTTGCAGTGTATGTTGTATATTTACCCCTTTCTGAACCCTGTGATCTATGCCTTATTCTACCCCTGGTTTAGAAAAGCTATCAGACTCATTTTCTCTATTCAGATACTGCAGCCTGGCTCCCGTGAGACCAACATGCTGTAAACAGAGACTGTGCAGTGACTGAAATGTGATCTGCTCTGTGGACAAAGAAATTCATTTGGACATGTTCTTTAGTGAGTGAATTCACAAATCCAAACAGTGAAAATGTGCAGTTCTTAAAGTTGTTAATGTCAGAAAATCTGTTGGATTTTCTCCTGATTGAAATAATGCTTCATTATTTCCAGTGATGGTGCTGTTTCTCATTCACAGTGGCTTCTGTTATACAGAACTAAATAAGAAGTAAACTTTTTAAATGACAACTATGATGAAGGTCCAACAGACCCTTACATGTGAACTATAGATATAAAATAAAGTGAAGTGAAAGCAGATGGTAACAGACTGGGTGTGTAATGTTTGTCAATAATAGTCCCAACAGGGAGAGGGATTCAAAAGACAGATGGCAGGACTTGAAATGGAGCAGGAGACTGAGAATTAGGGAAGGGAAGGTGTTGTTGCAGGTTTGGACAGTGTCAGAATTTGCAGTACACAAACACAATACTCACGTAAAAGTGCAAGTATTTGCTTAAAATGTACTACAAGCAAAACTAAGTTTTTTTTAAGTTTATACTCAAGCAGCAGAAATGCAGTAAGAAAATCAGTCCCATCTAGTGTGCACCTTATAAATAAGGTTAGTTCAGAAATCTAAGAGGTATTGTTTTTTGGGTTCTAACAACCACAACAACGTTGATTACACCTGGAAATACTTTGTTGCCGGCTACCTGCCCGGCCTCATGCCAGACTTCCTGCCCAACCCCCGGAAGGCTTCTGCCTTCGTCGCTGGCCATCTGCCTGGTTCCCTGCCGGAACTTATCATTGTTGTAGTTCATTTGTATCTGTTCCCTGAGTTTTGTGTTTAAGTTTCTATGTCTTTGTTTAATGGTTTATGGTTGTTAGTCCTTAGTCTCCCTTCTCGCCTTCTAGTTTTTGTCTATTCATTCCTTTGTTAAAGTCCTAGTGTTTCACTTTGAGTCTACTCCTTGGTTTCTAGTCTTGTAGTCATCCCTCTGGAATTTAGCAGTTTGTCCTCCTTCATAGGAGTGAATTTAGGTTGGTTGTTTTTTCCCTGTCCTGTGTTAGAATCTTTAATAAAACTCCGTCTTGTCACTGAACCTCTCTCGCCTTTATGCTCTTGGGTCCACGTTAAAACTATAACCTGACATTCACAAATGGATTCCAGGTAAGATGGAGGCCATGAACTGAAGTATAATAATCCTCCTGTTAAGGCGGGTGACATAAATGATGTAGATGCTTATCAAATCTGCTGTTGGGTTGCCAACACTGCTGTCAGGATTTGGCCCTCAGTTCCACTTCCTGCCTTGGACTTTTATTTTGTAGTCTTTTCTCCACCCTCCTGTCTCTGTCTTTTTCACTAGCTTTACCCTTCGTTAGCAGTCATTATTTTTTTTTATACCTGTTCCTCTCACTATTTATGTCCAGCTTTCCCCACAGTTCTCTGCCAGATCCTTGTTTCACTCCCTTTGTACACACCCTGCTTGTTACCTGACCCGTGTCATTATCCGTGTAATCGTATCTCCTGTGATCAGTTTCCCTGCAACTTTGGTCTAAGGTTTGGTGTGTCTAAGGTTTGTGTTTCATTCTGTTTCATTTATTTTCCTAAGTTTTCATTTAAGGCTAGTGCTATCTTTGTTTGTATAATTTAGGTTTAGTTCAATTCAATTAAATTCAACTTTATTTATATAGCGCCAATTCACAACAAAGTCATCTCAGGGCACTTTAAAGAATAAAGTCAAGATTATAAAGATATATAAAGAGAACACAACAATTCCCCCTGGAGCAAGCCATAGGCAACAGTGGAGAGGAAAAACTCCCTTTAACAGAAGAAACCTCCAGCAGAACCAGGCTCAGGGTGGACGGCCATCTGCCTCGACCGGTTGGGGTGAGTGGAAAGGGGAGAGAGAAAAGAACAGAGCAACAAAAAGCAACAACAAAACATCGGGCAGATTGGTAGGACCAGTAGCTTCACGCTGGAAGACACACAGCTTCAAAGCCGGGGGACACCTGCAGAAAGGGACAGAGAGAAGGGGACAGAGGAGGACAAAGACAACTATGGGAGAGAACACACAGAGTTAATGACATACAGTGGTGACAATTGCGGGATGAGAGGAGAGGAGAGAGGTCAAGAGGAGGAAAGTAGCTCAGTGCATTGGGGGGTGGGTCCCCCAGCAGTCTAAGCCTATGGCAGCATAACTATAACTAACTATATGCATTATTAAAAAGGAAGGTTTTAAGCCTAGACTTAAAAGTAGAGAGGGTGTCTGCTTCCCGAATCTGAACTGGGAGCTGGTTCCACAAGAGAGGAGCTTGTTAGCTAAAGGCTCTACCTCCCATTCTACTTTTGGAAATTCTGGGAACCACAAGTAGGCCTGCATTCTGAGAGCGAAGTGGTCTACTGGGATGATATGGTGCTATGAGGTCTTCTAAATATGATGGAGCCTGACCATTCAGAGCTTTATATGTAAGAAGCAGGGTTTTTAAATTCTATTCTACATTTAATTGGAAGCCAATGGAGAGAAGCTAGTGAAGTTGAAATATGATCTCTCTTGCTAGTTCCAGTCAGCACTCTTGCTGCAGCATTTTGGATTAATTGCAGGCTCTTTAGGGAGTTACTGGGGCATCCTGAAAGTAGGGAATTACAGTACTCCAACCTAGAGGTAACAAATGCATGGACCAGTTTTTCGGCATCACTTTGAGACAGGATGCTCCTAATTTTGGCAATGTTCCGTAGGTGGAAGAAGGCTGTTCTAGAGATTTGTTTTATATGTGAGTTAAAGGACAGATCCTGATCAAACATAACTCCAAGGTTCCTTGCAGTAGTACTAGAGGCCAGACTTATGCCATCTAGTGTAACAATATGGTTGGACATCATATCTCTGAGATTTTTGGGCCCAAATACTATGACTTCAGTTTTGTCTGAGTTTAAAAGTAAAAAATTGTGGGACATCCAGACATTTTTGTCTTGCAGGCATGCTTGAAGCTTTATTAACTGATTATTTTCATCTGGTTCCATAGATAAATATAGCTGGGTATCATCAGCATAACAGTGGAAATTTATGGAGTGTTTTCTAATAATGTTGCCTAAAGGAGACATATATAAAGTAAAAAGTATTGGTCCTAACACAGAGCCTTGTGGAACTCCATAGCTAACCTTTGTGTGCATGGAGGATTCATCATTAACATGAACAAATTGAAATCTATCAGATAGATAAGATTTAAACCAACATAGTGCAGTTCCTGTAATTCCAATTTCATGTTTCAGTCTCTGTAATAAAATGTTTAGTGTGCTTCATTTTCTGTTCCTAGTCGTATTGCATTTACTGTTCATTTAGGTCTATTGCCACATGTTTGGTCTGTTTTGCATTTTGTTTGTTATTTTCAAGTGTTTATTTTGGTTCTTGCCCTAGGTTTAAGATCCTTGTTTCCGTGTAGCTCAGTGTGTTTTGGTACCTCGTCTTTCACCCTGTACCCTCTTGTTACAGTAAACTGGCTATTTAGTTCCCCTCTCAGAGACTCTGTCCTTCCTCAACAAATGCACATGAATGACAGAGGGAGCGGTGTGTATGTTTCTCAAACTTGTTCACTTTTTCATCACTGATGAACCTGATAATGAAGATGTCTCTGATTAACAGGAATGTCCTTTGACTATTTACCTTTTTTTTCTGTCCCTCATTTCACTGCAGTACAGCCTGCATTGAAGGAAGACCCTGTGCAATAAATTGAAATACTCTCCCTTATGTTTTCACTGAACCAGAATGCTTTGTAACTTGTTTATATATATATATATACATATATATATATATATGTATATATATATATATATATATATGTATATATATATATATATATATATATATATGTATATATATATATATATATATAGAGAGAGAGAGAGAGAGAGAGACTGTTTTTTATAAAAATTCTGGGACAGGAGAAACAAATTTAAAGGCTTTGTTTTGTAGGTGGGGGCAGCTTTGAGGACAGGAAAGGCTAATGAAGAGGAAATAAATCTTTATGTCTTTGAATTTGTACATAAATTAAATTTAACAATGTTAGGGTTTGTTAATTGTTTTCAAACATTAAATGTAATGTTAAATGTAATGTTTGCCTGTGTGTGTAATGTAATGTATGTTTGTGATGTGTTGCCGGACAGGAGGTCTGGCCGGCGGCCGGCGTCGAAAGGATAGAACCCCATAATGGAGGACCAGGAGTAGGACCTGAAGGAGCGTCGGCTGACCCACGAACAGGAACCCTGGCTGCGCTGGTCAGCTGGACAAGAGAGTCTACTACTCTCCTTTCGGCTTTATCCCGTGAGTTCGGGGTCGCCAAAGCGGATCATTGTCCGCATGTTGATTTGGCACAGTTTAGTGTGAGAGAAATTTTCCTTCAAGTGCAAAATACCTGTTTATGGTGACCAAATGCTGCATTTACACCTCAGCAGACCTTCTGTCTGCACTGTCTTTAGACCAGAGCTTCATCAGGAAGCTGTCCCAGCAGAGAACACATAGGAGACGAGTGGTCTCAGATACTTGCTAATTAGATTCCTGACCACTGTGTGTATGTTCTGAAAGTTTGATTTGGATTGAGTCATTCCTTTGTGCTTTTGTGTAAATTCAGCTGCTCAGCAATAACCTGTGAAACATGGTCAATCTGATTGACCCACTCATGAGTAGTTCTGTTCTGCTCTGCATGTTTCTCTGTTTTGCTGATTAAACTCATCAGCTGCCTTTTGCCTCCTTGATAAACTAGGCCAGGCAAGGCATCGAGCAACCTGGAGGCAGGTGCTGGAGCAGGATCAGAGTTAGGGGCTGGGCTGGCGATAGTCGACCCCGAGACAAGAGAAGGAACCAGAGCAGGACCGGAACAAACAGACAGGAACAGAGCCGGAGGTGGCGTCGACCTGCTTGGACACAGGACCAGGACTAGAGCCAGAAAGGACATTGACCCGCTTGGCGACAGGAACAGGACCAGAGCCAGATAGGGCGTCGACCTGCTCGGCGACAGGAACAGGGTCAGAAGCAGAAGCAGAAGAGGCCGACTGCAAGATAGCAACTAGACGAGCAGGAAGTGCAGGGGCAGGGGCAGGGGCAGGGGCAGGAACTGGGCGAGCAGGGGCAGGAACTGCAGGGGCAGGAGTAGGAACTGGGCGAACAGGGGCAGGAGCAGGAACAGGGCTAGCCTCCTGGTCCAATAGCCAAGACCTGGACCTAATAATGTCCTCCATCTGGCGGGCTGTGGCACAGCAGAACTCAGGATCTCTGGAGGTCTCCCTTTTGTTCTGAAGGGTTGCTAAAATCTGACAAATTACCGGAAATTGTTCTTGCTACTCTAGGTCCGATGTTGTATGAGCTGGTGAGTCTGTTACAGGGGTGGTGCTGATCTGAGGTGCGTGGCTAGAAGTTTGAGGTCGGAGGGATCTCCGACGTCTGGTGGGTGTGATGGCCTAAGCCAGATCTGGGTTCTGTCTTTCTCCATGTGTGTGGCTGTGTTTTTCCTTGTTTTCTAGGAAGCCAGTAGGTGGAGCTGAGATTTAGGCATGCCATACACCTGTGTCAATTGGGTCGAGGTTCCTATAAAGGAGGCCTTAAAGATTGGCTCAGTCTCTTCCCCTGGGCCTGCTTGCTTAGTTCTCTTTTGATTTTGTCTACATGTCTTTTACACTTTCCATCCAACATTGCATACAACACTGATTTGCTCACAAACTTAATTTGAATCTTTATATACTCAATAAAAATATGTTGAGTTCATTGAGAACCTTGTGTGGCCTCCCTTCTTTGTCACATACTAATGAGCCAGGTTGTGACATGGGTTGACTCCAGCAACCAGTGGTCTCCACCATCTGTGGCTCAGGAACTGGAAGTGGCAGTTCTGGGGAAAGTAGTATGGAGGTTCTGGTCTGGAAGGTCGAACCAGGAGCTGGAACAGGAAGGCGGCTCACTGACTTGGGGACAGGTGAAAATGCAGCTGACTCAAAAACGGGGTCCAGGAGTGAAAGTGGCATGGGTGGTGGTTTGGCTGGGATGATTGGTTTAGTTTGAGGTTTGTTTTTCCTCCTACATCTAAGGAAAGTAAATCTAGTTTTCCAATTGTTCTCCAAATCGAACCCAGAACTCTACTACCTAGGCAGGTTTCATAACAAACCCCTCCCCCATGTTACTGGGACCAGGTATGGTCAGATCATTCTGTCAGGGTTTAGTTTTAAAGTGGACCCAAGAACAACAAGGGGAGAGAGGTTCAAGAGAGTTTTAACACACAATTTAAACCAAAAACAAACCTCAAACCAAAAGACAGGTCCACAAGAATCTTGAGTTGGGTAAACGGTGTGTTGCATGGATGGCAGCCCGTGAACAAGGACAATGATCCGACACTGACCCAAGGGGAGAGCTGGGTTCAAAAAGGTCAGGGGAACAGGTGAAAGCAATTGAGAGCGGTGATGATTGGTGAAGCTGGAGGCATGAACTGGGGACAGGAAGTGGAGAAAAGGAGGTACAAAAAAAAAGTCCAGGGCAGGAAGTTTGTGGGAGTATTGGATCATGACATTGAAAATGTGACTGCCTGTCTACTATCTAACTACATACTCTACCTGTTTAAGGTTATATAGATTATGTATTTTTTTAATTGTAGCCTATTACATTTAATAAAGTACAGCCTACTGTTGAGCAGCACATTACTACCATCACCACTGCTGGTCTTTTTTAAGACTGAACATGCTTGTGTTTAATTTCCCAACATAGTTTTACATTTAAACCTCAGAGGACATCAGAGGGATGTTCAGCTCAAGTTAGATGTGTTGGAGATAAAGTCAGAGGCCAGATTGATGTGGTTTGGACATGTTCAGAGAAGAGACTTTGATTATATCGGTAGAAAGATGCTGAGGTTGGAGCTGCCAGGCAAGTGGTCTAGAGGAAGACCAAAGAGGAGGTTCATGGATGTTGTATGAGCCAACCAAGGGTTTCCTCAGTTTTTTGTTTTTGTTTTATGTATTGTGTGTTGTGGTATGTGTCTGTGTACTGATGTCATTAGTGACACCATATAGCTTTGATGGCTGCCTTTGTAGTTTATCTTGTTTATCTTATCTTGTTGTTGTCCAGTGGGCAAGGGTACAATGCAATGCAAATGGTTTGTTAAGAGGGATGTTGATCAGTTCAGCTACTGAAGGTTGCAGATGTGACACAGTAACTGTGGAATTGAGTACAAGGTGGTGTGGACCCCAACAAGGTAGAAGAAAAGAAGTTCAGTGTTTGGCTGTGGAGGCAAACGGTTTCTTATCGAGTTCTGCAAGTTCAGTGAGTTCAGCCATACTTTGAGAAACTTGTTTGATGAAGCTGTTTGCGAATGTGCTAGTGGATTACTGTACTTAAACTTGTATGTACAATTGACCCGTCATCGGCTAAGTTGACAAGCAAGTACAATAAATGTTCAATGTTCGTCATACAACGATCTCCGGAGTGAAGTATTTGCTGGAGCGTCAGATTCGAGTAAGATCGCCTCTACAGAGGGATTGAGGGTTTATTGATTATTCTAGCACTGTTGTACACGAGGATCTAAGGCTAAGAGTAAGGCTTTTAAATTAGTTATTACTTTTTTAGGTCTAGAGTTTGTTAAGTTTGAGGGATGCCATAGAAATTAACTGTAACTTTAATAGCTATGTTGTAATAGCTATACTGAGAGAGGAAATGAAGTTAGGTGGTGTGAGAGAAGAGGATGCAGAGGTGCAGAGATTGAGGCAAATGATTCGCTGTGCTGACCCCTGAAATGGAACAGCCAAAAACAAAAACAGAAGAATTAAAGATACCTTAAATATTGCTCTCCTTCACACTAATGACAGCTAAAATTTGATCTTTGTCCATTCCGGGTTTTTTTTCAGGCCAGTATTGGAAGTCAAATGGTCCAGAGTGCTGCAATTTAATATATTAACTAAATCTAGGAAACTTTCCTGTAAGATCAAACTTTTTTTTTGGATATGTTTAGTAAGATCACTTTGAATTTCCTGACTGTGTGTTTTATGTGAGAAATTTCAAAGTCTAGGTAACACTGTTTTGCTGTTTTCACACTTCCAGCAGACCTGGTATCAAACTTGCCTACACCAGTGCTTCCTCACTTTTTGTTCCCCAGCAAGACATTCTGTCTCTGGCTCCACAAAGAAGTGTTGCCTAGACATCAACCATAAAACTACCTAAATCTGAACATTTGCTTCCTACATTTGCACGGAACCCACGGGAACCAGTACAGATGATCAGTCTCAAGGACTTAAAAGACATGGAAAACAAAAGGCCAAATGACAAGAACTTCCTAATCAGACTCCTGACCACATTGTATGAAGATTGATTTACATTTACCCATCCATTTGTTCTGTGTAAATTCAGCTGCTGAGCTAAATGTAGAAAAGGATGAACAATCTATAGCGTGGTCAAATCTGATTTGGCCCACTCTAGAGTGTAGTTCTGTTCTGCTCTGCATGTTCTTCCATTTTGCTGATTAAATTTATTATCATCATTCACTTTTGAATTGCCTTTTATCTTGCCTTACAGTTTTTACCTTTGAATTTGGTAGAATTTGGTGTCAGAAGTGGGTTTGGACTCATGGTCTGGACTCTGAGGGAGGAACAGTAGCAGTGCACACAACAGTTATTCCTCCCTACGGTTGAGAAGCTCTTCTCCTGAGGAGCCCAACCGCCGATCCAATCCAGGAGCTGGATTCTGAGGGATGGTCTGGACTCTGAAGGATGAACAGTAGCAGTGCACACAACAGTTATTCCTCCTATGGTTGAGAAGCTCTTCTCCTGAGGAACCCAACCGCCGATCCAATCCAGGAGTGATATGGATCGTAAAACAGCGGTGAAATAGCAACGTAGAAAGACGAGCAGACCAGAACTAGGTAAGAGAGCTCTATAAAACTCACTACTTGTTGGGTAGTTGGCAAGGCATTGTCGTAGTCAAACCGTTGTGTTGTTGATTACTGTTGTATGCAGCACAGTGAAATCTGAGTCAAACGAGGAAAGATAGCACTAAAGAATGTGATAATAGAGAAATGGGTTTAGTACTGGGTGCTAAAAGAGAAATAAGCGCCTGGCCTGGGCACAGTCTACCAACTGATTTGTCACCAGTATGTGAAGAAATGTCAAAAAAGTAGAAGGGTAGCTGTAACCAATTGTCAGTAGTCAACAGTTATCCCAGTTAAAAGATAAACTAGAAAAGGAAGAAAAGTAGAGCGCAGAGCATCACAAAAACGTGTCCAAACGAAATAACACAAAACACAAGGTGTTGCAAGCTGACTGGAAGGCATTTAGCAGGGTGGAAAGATGAATTTCATGTAAGGGAGAGTCCATTGTTTAGAAGATAGACTACAAATGAACATGAGAGGCCCAAACAGAACGAGAACATATAGTATTTTCATGGCAAAAAAAATGACAATCTTAGACACCTCAAGTGTAATTAGTAAAGAAGCTTCAACATCCAGGATGCCTTTTAGGGCTTTATTATCTTGCAAGAGAGAAGTACATCAAAAGATTCCATTCTCCATCCTATGCAGTTCTAAATTTCATACATCACACATCAGTTTTATAACTTTGTTGCTGGGCAGAACATTTTCCACCCTCAGGCTACTGCCCCCAGCCCCTTTCTCCTTTTATAGAAACCTTTTCCCTTTTTAGCACTTTGATAAGCACCTGTGAGCATGGAGTGACTCTGGGTCACTACAGTGTGGGATTTTCTGCTGTTAGACAATAACTGACCTTGGAGCACTTCTGCAAACACTTCAAGACAAAATATATACAGGAGACAAAGTTGGAACAACATACAATCATTTAAACATTCTTCAAAAGTACACTGAGTAGAAGATGCTATAATAACTAGGTAAAATGCTGAGGATTAAATGTAATCATCATTTAATAATGCTTGATTTTTCATCACAAGTATATGGACCAAAGGATTGTTCTGACACTGAACCTCTGTGTCTGTATTGTCTGAGTTTCATAAGGTGGATCCAGATCTGGACTCTGCTCCTCCACCATGCCAGAGCCAAGCGTCACAGCAGGGGGAAATCCAAGCCAGCCATCCCCACATCAGAAAATGAAGCAGCCTAGAAAGAGCAGAGGGGGACGATGCTTCTGAGGAATCACTCCTGGAGCCTGGCCCTGGAAGTGTGAAAGGACACTCTAGATCAAAGGGACAGAACTTTTCCCCGCAATCTTGAAGAACAGAAAAGAGATGATATGCATGTTCTAACTTTCCCCATGATACATTTGGAAGGAGTTCATGGCCCCCAACTTGTTTTCCACCCCTGGACAGAATTGGAAATTAAAGAAGCAATGGAGAAAGTCACCCGCCCAAAAAGAAATGTGGGGAGAGGACTTCCAGCACATGGTGCAGGACTACAAACCAACCTTTCTTCCTGAACAGGAACCAGCTGGGATGTGAGTTTCACAATGTCAGACACTTGTTTACCAACTCTAATCTCAAGCATCATCTGAAGCAGTAAGACTGGGAACATGAGGACAATGCTTTATCCAGAAACCCTATCACACTACTGGTGCAGGGTGTGCAACCAAAGTTTCCACTTAAGACATGAGTGTGATCAGTTCCATACAGCAGGACCCAAATGAGTCTGTGGGAGCATTTTTCACCCGGTTAAATGAGGCATATGACATCCACAGTGGTCATGTTCCACTAGAGGACAGACTGGGAAGGAACCAGATGAGTCCCTATGAGGCCCACCTGAAGGATGCATTTCTAAACAGAATGTAACCAGAAATTGCTGAGGCAGTGAAACAGAGTTGTTTGACTTGGAAAATTTGTCCACTTAGAGACATTCTGCAACATGCAGAACACGCAGAAGAAACACAAAGACGTAATGAAGAACAAAAGAAACAGCGGCACCAACATAAACTTGATTCTGCACAATACACCATGTTCAGTGCCATACCCAACATGACAGCTTGTGGCCGAGGACAAAGAAGGGGACGTGGTGAGAAGGGCCACTGAGCAAGAGACTGCTCTGTGTATAAGCAACAGGCTTGTGTAATATCTGGCATTAGTGCGGGTGCAACTGCTTGAAGAAGAGTGGAAGGGATTGGATCCAGAGTGCAGGTGGTCGGATGATTAGAGAGGAGGAGGGTGGATACGTCATCCTCAGTCAGAATTGCAAATGATGAGAGCAATGCAGTGTTGGAAGAGGTTAGACGGATGTCATCATTTGGAGGACAGAACTGTGAGCTGATGGCTACCACCTTGTTGGTAAAAAAGTCAGCAAAGTTGTCAGCAGTGAGAGAGGTAGATGGCGGAGCTGAAGGTGGGTAGATGAGTGATTTGAAAGTGGAGAACAGCTTTCTGGTGTCCGAGGTGTTGCTGAGCTTCTCCTGTTAGTAATTGATCTTTGCCCTGGTGACACTGTGAGAAAAAGGTCCAAGCAGATTCTGATACTCAGCAAGGGCAGATGGAGTCTTAGATTTGCGCCACTTCCTCTCAGCACTCCTGAGCATGGTGACTTGTTCATGGATCCCGTCAGTGAGCCACGGATTAGAAGGTGAGAGACGAGCGGGTCTCAAAGACATGGGACATAGACAATCCAGACATGATGAAAGTGTATTGCAAAGGCTGTCTGTGGCTGCATCTGCATCGCGGATGGAGAGGTCCTGTGTTGGGGGCAGAGTTGCAGAGACCAGCGAGGAGAATCGATCCGGGTTGAGAGACCTGAGGTTGTGCCGGAATGTTACAAGTGTGGGGGGAGATTGCGAAGGTCTAGGGATAAAGACTGTGAGTTGAATGAACAAATGATCCATTACATATTGTTACTCTAGACAGCATAAGTCTGGCCTCCAGTACTACTGCAAGGAACATTGGAATTGTTTTTGACCAGGATTTTTCCTTTAACTCACATATAAAACAAATCTCTAGAACAGCCTTCTTCCACCTACAGAACATTGCCAAAATTAGGAGCATTCTATCTCAAAGTGATGCTGAAAAACTGGTCCATGCATTTGTTACCTCTAGGTTGGACTACTGTAATTCCCTACTTTCAGGATGCCCCAGTAACTCCCTAAAGAGCCTGCAATTAATCCAAAATGCTGCAGCAAGAGTGCTGACTGGAACTAGCAAGAGAGATCATATTTCACCTTCACTAGCTTCTCTCCATTGGCTTGCCATTAAATCTAGAATAGAATTTAAAACCCTGCTTCTTACATATAAAGCTCTGAATGGTCAGGCTCCATCATATATAGAAGATTTCATAGTACCATATCATCCCAGTAGATCACTTTGCTCTCAGAATGCAGGCCTACATGTGGTTCCCAGAATTTCCAAAAGTGGAATGGGAGGTAGAGCCTTTATCAAGCTCCTCTCCTGTGGAACCAGCTCCCAGTTCAGATTTGGGAAGGAGACACCCTCTTTACTTTTAAGTCTAGGCTTAAAACCTTCCTCTTTAATAAAGCATAGTTAGTTATAGTTTTGCTGCCATAGGCTTAGACTGCTGGGGGACCCACCCCTCGATGCAACGAGCTCCTTCCCTCCTCTCGACCATCTCTCCTCTCAACCCGCAATTGTCACCACTGTATGTCATTAACTGTGTGTTCTCTCCCGTAGTTGTCTTTGTCCTTCTCTGTTCCCATCTCACTGTCCCTTTCTGCAGGTGTCCCTGGCTTTGAAGCTGTGTGTCTTCCAGCGTGCAGCGACTGGTCCTACCAATCTGCCTGATGTTTTGTTGTTGCTTTTTGTTGCTCTGTTCTATTCTCTTTCCCCTTTCCACTCACCCCAACCGGTCGAGGCAGATGGCCGTCCACCTTGAGCCTGGTTCTGCTGGAGGTTTCTTCCGTTAAAGGGAGTTTTTCCTCTCCACTGTTGCCTATGGCTTGCTCCAGGGGGAATTGTTGGGTTTTCTTTATACATCTTTATAATCTTGACTTTATTCTGCAAAGTGCCCTGAGATGACTTTGTTGTGAATTGGCGCTATATAAATAAAGTTGAAGTGAATTGAATTGAGTTATTTGTTGATGGGTCTGCTTCCCAAGATGTCAAAACGTGTAGAAATGTAGTTGGATTTGCTGTTGTCCCTAAACATAGTGTCCTTTCCAGTGGTAAACTACCTTCTCACCTGTATGCACTGATCCCCACACCAGAACCAGAAAAGGAACTACACCCAGATGTGCACCGACTAGACAAAGAGACAACCACCGTGGAAAAAGATCAACAAGGTACAGACAGTTAAATTTTTCCTCCAGAATTGTTCACCTCGTTGATGGGGGAGAAGTGCAGATTGGGCTCAGCCTGCACCTCAAGCTCTAACAAACGTCAAGAAGCGTGAATACAGGAAGCTGACAAAAGAAAAAATCTGGTGCCCAACGATGGAAAATTCTACACAAGAGCACCCACTCAGAACAAGAGTGGAAGATCAGGGCCTGCATTTTTCTCCTCTTCACCATGGCTGCAACAATCCCATGGATGATCCATGAATGTTGGCACAATCAACAGATCACTCGCTAACAAATCCAGGATGACAAGAAATGTGGCAGAGACTGCACGTTTACTTGAACCATATTCTTTCACACAGTCTCCGTCATAGATGATGGAAAACCTGTAATTCAATCGTAGGCCTCACACCACTAAACTGCATAAAAACACATACCCTCTACCCACCACTTAAACCTGGACATTCACAGAGTTCTGAAGTTGCGAAGGAGACTATTGAAGATGGAGTTTATGGCAGGCTCTACAGGAGAGATGCTTTAGATGCAGGAATCAATCCATGCCGGATGTGTACTGGATGTGTGGCAAGCCAACTAGAGCTGTGCCAGCTAACTGGACAGGACTGTGTGCCCTTGTCATGCTTGCCCAAGAAATACAAATACTCCCAGCAGCGGCTTCAGACATTGAAAACTGGTCCACTGGACCACACCATCGCATGAGATGAGCGCTCCAGAAACCTCTAGGCTCATTCGACACCAAAGTGTATATTGATGACATCAGAGTACCACAGGGAATCCCAAATGATTGTAAGGCAGACCTTAGCAGGATTTGAGTCCTCCCTTTGCTGGTAGTGCACAACCAACAAGAATGCTAATTGGATTAACTACCTGTATTACAACTGACAGAGATTCATCAATTACACACACGATGCCATTGGAGGTATAGCTGAGCAGTTGGCAGCAACATTGAAGATGACATGGGAGAACAGAATGGCAACTGACATGTTGCTTGCAGACAAATGAGGAGTCTGCACCATGTTTGGAGACTGACGTTGCACCTTCATCACAAATAACAGATGCCCCAGATGGGTCTGTAACAAAGGTACTAGAGGGACTGAGGTCACTGCAAGAAGAACTATAAAGACATTCTGGCTATGATGACACCAGCCCCTGTGGCTGGTAGGACATTATGTTTGGAAGATGGAAGGCCTTCATCATTTCCGTCTTCACAGATGTTGTTATAGGCATTACTGCACTAACCCTGTGTGGGTGTTGCCTTCTGGACTAATAATGCGTGCAATTGACCACTCCAAATCACACCAAATTACTATTCAAAGTATGCCTTTACTTTCACATCCCCAACTGGGAACCTCCATATAATTAAATTGATAGTATTGAATTAAATTGATTTGGGCATAATCTGGGAACATAATGATGAAATGATTTGGAATTCTTTGTCCATTAACATTTCTGGTGAACTGTCCCTACTGTTGCTCAGCCCTAATGAATCCTGATCATGTAGTTATCATAAAAAAAAAGAAAAAAAAGGGAGATGTGTAAAAGAAATTTAAATGTCTAGATAACACTGTTTCACCGTTTTCACACTTCTGGTAGACCCAGTATCAAACCAGTGCTTCCTCACTTTTTGTTTCCCAGCAAAACCATCTGTCTCTGGTTCCACAAAGAAGTATGGTAGCTAGATATCAACCATAAAACTACCTACAACTGAACATTTTCTTCCTAGCAGGGAACCTATGGGAACCAGTACACATGATCAGTCTCGAGGACTTAAAAGACATGGAAAACAAAAGGACAAAGTGACAAAAACTTCTGACCACATTGTATGAAGGTTGATTTGCATTTACTCATCCATTTGTTCACCATTATCATTCACTTGTGAGGTGCCTTTTGCCTTAACTTGCCTTACAGTTTTTGACATGACATTTTATATAGCATCTTTCTCAGTAAAGACATGCAACATTGTAGGGTCATTTTTACAATCCACTGGCACTTTACCAGCTTCAATGGCAGTTTTTATTGGGCCAGTGATAAGCTATTTTGGACCCATGCTCATCAAGTGTGGATGCACTTATGTACGGTGGACAGACCTGTCTCGTTTCTTCCATTTTGGCCCAGACCCTTGAAAGAGCAGCCTTTGATCAGATTTTCAGTGTTGAAGCCCAGCTTCTCTGGGTCCGTTGATGAGGAAGAATCACTCAAAACTTAGTAAAGTCTGAGAAAAGCACGTTTATTTAAACCTTTCCCCTATTACAACAGAGATCTCTGGAGATCGTCTTGATGCCCACACAGTGGCAGTCAAAGAGGATCTAAACTACTGTAACTGCAACTTCACTCTAACTCTTATTCCCAGTTTACCTGCCCTTCCTGATATTCATTACTAAACTATGAGTGTTATCAGTTAAAACCAGCTCCCTGTTTTTCTCTGCTGGAATGAGGAGTAGCACTATTCTGTACCTGCTATTCCCTTAGCTAAGGTGTCTGTGTGTGCAATAGATAACTTGTCCTGCAGCTGTCTACTCCCTAAGACAATAATTGTTGAAGCAAACTATTGTTCTATATTATATCAGTGACCTACTTGCATATGCACCTGCTAAAGCTCACTTATTATAAAATCTTCATCTTCATATTCAACCAACATCACACTCTTGAAGATTATAATTCCACATCATTCTCATAACAACCTCCTTGATGTCAACCAGTCTGGCAACCAGTAAATTCACGACAAAGTCATCTCAGGGCACTTTACAGAATAAAGTCAAGATTATAAAGGTGTATGGAGAGAACCCAACAATTCCCCCATAGGCAACAGTGGAGAGGAAAAACTCCCTATAACAGTAGAAACCTCCAGCAGAACGGTTTTAAATTCTATTCTAGATTTAATGGAAAGCCAATGGAGAGAAGCTAGTGAAGGTGAAATATGATCTCTCTTGCTAGTTCCAGTGGATTAATTGCAGGCTCTTTAGGGAGTTACTGGGGCATTTTTAAAGTAGGGAATTACAATAGTCCAACCGAGAGGTAACAAATGCATGGACCAGTTTTTCGGCATCACCTTGAGACATGATGCTCCTAATTTTGGCAATGTTCCGTAGGTGGAAGAAGAGATTTGTTTTATATGTAAGGTAAAGAACAAATCCTGGTCAAAAATAACTCCAAGGTTTCTTGCAGTAGTACTGGAGGCCAGACTTATGCCATGTAGAGTAACAATACGGTTGGACATCATGTCTCTGAGATTTTTGGGCCCAAATACTATGACTTCAGTTTTGTCTGAGTTCAGAAGTAAAAAATTGTGGGACATCCAGGCCTTTATGTCTTGTAGGCATGCTTGAAGCTTTATTAACTGATTCTTTGCATCTGGTTCCATAGATAAATATAGCTGGGTATCATCAGCATAGTGTTTTCTAATAATGTTGCCTAAACATATATAAAGTAAAAAGTATTGGTCCTAACACAGAGCCTTGTGAAACTCCATAGCTAACCTTTGTGTTCATGGAGGATTCATCATTAACATGAACAAATTGAAATCTATCAGATAGATAAGATTTAAACCAACCTAGTGCAGTTCCTGTATTCCAATTCAATTCAATTCAATTCAACTTTATTTATATAGCGCCAATTCACAACAAAGTCATCTCAGGGCACTTTACAGAATAAAGTCAAGATTATAAAGATATATAAAGAGAACCCAACAATTCCCCCTGGAGCAAGCCATAGGCAACAGTGGAGAGGAAAAACTCCCTTTAACGGAAGAAACCTCCAGCAGAACCAGGCTCAGGGTGGACGGCTATCTGCCTCGACCGGTTGGGGTGAGCGGAAAGGGGAGAGAGAAAAGAACAGAGCAACAAAAAGCAACAACAAAACATCGGGCAGATTGGTAGGACCAGTAGCTGCACGCTGGAAGACACACAGCTTCAAAGCCGGGGGACACCTGCAGAAAGGGACAGAGAGAGGGGGACACAGGAGGACAAAGACAACTACGGGAGAGAACACACAGAGTTAATGACATACAGTGGTGAGAATTGCGGGGTGAGAGGAGAGGAGAGATGGTCAAGAGGAGGAAAGGAGCTCAGTGCATTGGGGGGTGGGTCCCCCAGCAGTCTAAGCCTATGGCAGCATAACTATAACTAACTATATGCTTTATTAAAGAGGAAGGTTTTAAGCTTAGACTTAAAAGTAGAGAGGGTGTCTGCTTCCCGAATCTGAACTGGGAGCTGGTTCCACAAGAGAGGAGCTTGATAGCTAAAGGCTCTACCTCCCATTCTACTTTTGGAAATTCTGGGAACCACAAGTAGGCCTGCATTCTGAGAGCGAAGTGGTCTACTGGGATGATATGGTGCTATGAGGTCTTCTATATATGATGGAGCCTGACCATTCAGAGCTTTATATGTAAGAAGCAGGGTTTTAAATTCTATTCTAAATTTAATGGGAAGCCAATGGAGAGAAGCTAGTGAAGGTGAAATATGATCTCTCTTGCTAGTTCCAGTCAGCACTCTTGCTGCAGCATTTTGGATTAATTGCAGGCTCTTTAGGGAGTTACTGGGGCATCCTGAAAGTAGGGAATTACAGTAGTCCAACCTAGAAGTAACAAATGCATGGACCAGTTTTTCGGCATCACTTTGAGACAGTATGCTCCTAATTTTGGCAATGTTCCATAGGTGGAAGAAGGCTGTTCTAGAGATTTGTTTTATATGTGACTTAAAGGACAGATCCTGATCAAAAATAACTCCAAGGTTCCTTGCAGTAGTACTGGAGGCCAGACTTATGCCATCTAGGGTAACAATATGGTTGGACATCATATCTCTGAGATTTTTGGGCCCAAATACTATGACTTCAGTTTTGTCTGAGTTTAAAAGTAAAAAATTGTGGGACATCCAGGTCTTTATGTCTTGTAGGCATGCTTGAAGCTTTACTAACTGATTATTTTCATCTGGTTCCATAGATAAATATAGCTGGGTATCATCAGCATAACAGTGGAAATTTATGGAGTGTTTTCTAATAATGTTGCCTAAAGGAGACATATATAAAGTAAAAAGTATTGGTCCTAACACAGAGCCTTGTGGAACTCCATAGCTAACCTTTGTGTGCATGGAGGATTCATCATTAACATGAACAAATTGAAATCTATCAGACAGATAGGATTTAAACCAACCAGGTGCAGTTCCTGTAATTCCAATTTCATGTTCCAGTCTCTGTAATAAAATGTTATGATCAATGGTATCAAATGCGGCACTAAGATCTAACAGAACAAGTATAGAGATGAGTCCATTATCTGAGGCCATGAGAAGATCGTTGGTGACTTTTACCAGTGCTGTTTCTGTACTATGATGAACTCTAAATCCTGACTGAAACTCTTCATACAAATTATTCCTATGAAGGTGATCACATAATTGTTTTGCGACTACTTATTCAATTATTTTAGAAATAAAGGGGAGATTAGATATTGGTCTGTAATTGGCTAAAACACCTGGGTCAAGACAGGGTTTTTTAAGTAATGGTTTAATTACAGCTACCTTATAGGCCTGTGGTACATAGCCTGTTTCTAAAGATAGATTGATGATATCTAATATGAACGTATCTATTAAGGGTAAAGCTTCCTTGAGCAGCTTAGTTGGAATAGGGTCTAGCAGACAGGTTGTTGGTTTAGATGAGGTAATAATTGAAGTTAGCTCAGAGAGATCTATGGGTAAAAAGCAGTCTAACAGGGAGTGGGGCCTTATCCATGATTCTAGCACTGCTGTACATGAAGATCTATCTGTAATTTTTGGGGGGAGGATCTGGTGAATACTTTCTCTAATAGCTACAATTTTATTCATAAAGAAGGTCATGAAGTCATTGCTGCTCAAAGTTAAGGGAATAGTAGGCTCAACAGAACTATGGCTCTTAGTCAGCCTGGCAGCCCAATTTCATGTTCCAGTCTCTGTAATAAAATGTTATGATCAATAGTATCGAATGCAGCAATAAGATCTAACAGAACAAGTATAGAGATTCCATTATCTGAGGCCATGAGAAGATTGGTGGTGACTTTTACCAGTGCTGTTTCTGTACTATGATGAACTCTAAATCCTGACTGAAAGTCTTCATACAAATTATTCCTATGAAGGTGATCACATAATTGTTTTGCAACTACTTTCTCAATTATTTTAGAAATAAAGGGGAGATTAGATATTGGTCTGTAATTGGCTAAGACACCTGGGTCAAGACAGGGTTTTTTTAAGTAGTGGTTTAATTATAGCTACCTTATAGGCCTGTGGTACATAGCCTGCTTCTAAAGATAGATTGATGATATCTAATATGAACATATCTATTAAGGGTAAAGCTTCCTTGAGCAGCTTAGTTGGAATAGGGTCTAGCAGACAGGTTGTTGGTTTAGATGAGGTAATAATTGAAGTTAGTTCAGAGAGATCTATGGGTAAAAAGCAGTCTAAGAGGGATTGGGGCCTTATTGATGATTCTAGCAATGTTGTACATGAAGATCTGTCTGTAATATTCGGGGGTAGGATCTGGTAAATTCTTTCTCAAATAGCTACAATTTTATTCATAAAGAAAGTCATGAAGTCATTGCTGCTCAGAGTTAAGGGAATAGCAGGCTCATTAGAACTATGGCTCTTAGTCAGCCTGGCTACAGTGCTGAACAGAAACTGGGGTTGTTCTTGTTTTCTTCTATTAATGATAAATAATATGCTGTTCTGGCATCACGGAGAGCTTTTTTTGTACATTTTTAAACAATTTTTCCAGGCTAAATGAGATTCTTCTAAATTTCTGGAACGCTACTTCCTTTCTAACTTTCGTGTTGCCTGTTTTAAGTTGCGTGTTTGTGAACTATATCATGGAGATCAGCTATTCTGGTTTACTGCTTTCTTTTTCAGAGGGGCAACGCTATCGAGTATTGTACATAGTGAGGCTGCAGAGTTGTCAACAAGATAATCTACTTGTGCAGGAGTAACATTACGGTGGCTACTTTCCATTGTATTAGCATATGGTGAAGCAAATGATGAAAGAATAATTTCTTTAAATTTGTTGACAGCTTTTTCACTTAAGCATCTGCTATAGTGTTAATTTTTCCCTAACTGCTGTATAGTCCGTTATTGTAAATGTTATTAAAAAATGGTCAGACAGAAGAGAGTTGTGAGGATATATTGTTAAATTATCCGCTTCAATTCCATACGTAAGAACAAGGTCTAACGTGTGACTAAAACAGTGAGTGGGTTTATTTACATTTTGGGAAAAACCAATTTAATCTAATAACGAATTAAACGCAGTGCTCAGGCAGTTACTGTCATCATCTACATGAATATTAAAGTCACCCACTATATTGACTCTATCTGTACTAAGCACTAATCAGATAGAAAGTCAGAAAATTCAATCAAAAACTCTGAATAAAGGACTGGAGGACGGTACACAATAACAAATAATAGTGGTTTTTGAGTTTTCCAGTTTGGGTGTGAAAGGCTAAGAGTAAGGCTCTCAAATGAATTATAGCTATTTCTAGCTAGGTCTAGGGTTTATTGATAAGCTAGAATGGAAGATTGCTGCAACTCCTCCACCTCAGCCTGTGCTTCTAGACACATGATAATTAATATGACTTGGGGGGGTTGACTCAATTAAAGTGACATATTCTCCTTGCTGCAATCAAGTTTCAGCATCCTAGGCTCAACTCTGGATTGTCATTCTTTTGGTTGTCTTATAAAACCAGCCATATTTCTGGATAAGAAAGCTGCACCATCTGAAGTAGGATGGATGCCATCTCTCCTAATCAGCCTAGGTTTTCCCCAAAAACATTTCCAATTGTCTATGTAGCCCACATTGTTTGCTGGACACCAGCTAGACAGCCAGCGGTTGAATGACGACATGCGGGTGTACATGTCGTTACTGGTCAGATTTGGCAGCGGTCCAGAGAAAACTACAGTGTCCAACATTGTTTTGGCAAAGTTACACACCGATTCAACGTTCATTTTAGTGACCTCCAATTTGCATAATCGGGCGTCATTAACTCCCACGTGAATAATAATATTACTGTATTTATCTTTAGCCAGGAGCGCTTCCAATTCCTTGAGCCTCGCCTCCAAAGCTGAAAAAACCTTAAACTTATTACATATACCGTTATCACTAAAGGAGGCAGAGGAAAAACTGAACATTCAATTCAATTCAATTCAATTCAACTTTATTTATATAGCGCCAATTTACAACAAAGTCATCTCAAGGCACTTTACAGAATAAAGTCCAGACTACACAAGTATGTAGAAGCAACCCAACAAATCCCCCTTGAGCAAGCCCTAGGCAACAGTGGAGAGGAAAAACTCCCTTTAATGGGAGAAACCTCCAGCAGAACCAGGCTCAGGGTGGGTGGCCATCTGCCTTGACCGGTTGGGGTGAGTGGAAAGTGGAGAAAGAAAAGAAAAGAGCAACGAAAAGCAACAACAAAACAACAAAAAGCAACAACAAAACAACAAGAAAAGCAACAACAAAACAACAAAAAAGCAACAACAAAACAACAAAAAAGCAACAACAAAGCATCGTACAGGTTGTAGGATATAGAATTAATGGTATACAGTGGTGACAAGTAAATGTATAGAGAAAAGCTAGTTCAGGTTGAGTGAGCAGTTTAACTATAAGCTTTATCAAAAAGGAAGGTTTTAAGCCTAGTCTTAAAAGTAGAGAGGGTGTCTGCTCCCCGAATTTGGATTGGAAGCTGGTTCCACAGGAGAGGAGCTTGATAGCTAAAGGCTCTGCCTCCCATTCTACTTTTGCAAACTCTGGGAACCACAAGTAGGCCTGTATTTTGGGATCGAAGTGGTCTAATCGGGCGATACAGAACTATGAGATCTTTTAAATATGATGGAGCTTGACCATTAAGAGCTTTGTATGTAAGGAGGAGGGTTTTGAACTCTATTCTAGATTTTATGGGAAGCCAATGAAGAGAAGCTAGTGAAGGTGAAATATGATCTCTCTTTCCTAATCCAGTCAGCACTCTTGCTGCAGCATTTTGGATTAATTGAAGGCTTTTTAAGGAGTTATTAGGACACCCCAGAAGTAGGGAATTACAGTAGTCCAACCTAGAAGTAACAAATGCATGGACCAGTTTTCGGCATCACTTTGAGACAGGATGCTTCTAATTTTAGCAATGTTCCGTAGGTGGAAGAAGGCTGTTCTAGAGATTTGTCTTATATGTGACGTAAATGCCAAATCCTGGTCAAAAATAACTCCAAGGTTCCTCACCGCAGTACTGGAGGCCAAAGTTATGTCATCTAAAGTAACTATATTGTTAGACAGCATATTTCTCATGTTTTTAGGCCCAAAGAGGATGATTTCAGTTTTGTCTGAATTTAGAAGTAGGAAATTGTAGGACATCCAGGTCTTTATGTCTTTTAGACATGCTTCAAGTTTGACTAATTGGTTAGTATCTTATATAAATAGAGCTGGGTATCATCTGCATAGCAGTGGAAGTTTATGGAATGTTTCCTAATAATTTTGCCTAAAGGTGACATGTACAGATTAAAAAGTATTGGTCCTAACACAGAGCCCTGTGGAACTCCATAGCTAACTTTGGTGCATAAAGAAGAGTCATCATTAACATGAACAAGTTGGAATCTGTCTGACAGATAAGATTTAAACCAATGTAATGTGGTTCCTTTAATCCCAAATCCATGTTCTAGTCTCTGTAATAAAATGTTGTGGTCAATGGTGTCAAATGCGGCACTAAGGTCTAGTAAGACGAGTACGGACACAAGTCCATTATCTGAAGCGAGGAGAAGATCATTGGAGACTTTTACCAGTGCTGTTTCTGTACTGTGATGAGCTCTATATCCTGACTGAAAGTCTTCATACAAATTATTCCTGTAAAGGTGATCACATAATTGTTTTGCAACTACTTTTTCCAGGATTTTAGAGATAAACGGGAGATTTGATATTGGTCTATAGTTGGCTAAATCACCTGGATCAAGACAGGGTTTTTTAAGTAATGGTTTGATTACAGCAACTTTATAAGCCTTTGGTACATAGCCAGTTTCTAAAGATAGGTTAATCAAATCTAATATGAAAGTGTCTATTAAAGGTAGAACATCTTTAAGCAATTTGGTTGGAACAGGGTCTAAAAGACATGTTGTTAGTTTTGAGGAGGCGATAGTTGAACTTAGCTCAGTGAGATCTATGGGTGAAAAACAGTCTAAGATGGATTGGGGCCTTATTGAGGATTCTAGAGCTGTTGTACATGAAGATCTATCTGTAATATTTGTAGGGAGGATCTGGTGAATCTTTTCCCTAATGGCTGCAATTTTATCAGTAAAGAAAGTCATAAAGTCATTGCTGCTCAAAGTTAAGGGTATACTAGGCTCAACAGAACTATGGCTCTTAGTCAGCCTGGCTACAGTGCTGAACAGAAACCGGGGGTTGTTCTTGTTTTCCTCCATTAGTGCGGAATAATATGCTGTTCTGGCATCACGAGACACATGAGACACACCGAGCAAGTGAGAGAAGGAGAGACAGAGGGAGACAGAGAAGTCATTGCTAACGGATAACTGCTAAGCTAACGAAGCTAATATAGCTGAAATCTGGAATTTGTAAACTTTAGCTGGTTATGTTTTGCAAGAGCAGGTGCTTGTGTAATACAAGCGTATGTTATGACTCAAGTTTTAATTCTTGTGTGAAGAAATCACTTATTTAAGTAAAAATAAGAGCTACAATCAAGCGAGTGTGCGGAGAGGAGGTCAGGGACGCAGGGGTCTTGGTCAAGACAAGGCAACAGGGTTTGATAGGCCCTCAATTTAGCTCCTGCTAAATTAGACTCCTTGGTTAGTTTTTCAAGGTGGTTCAGTTGGGTTACTAATATCGTCACAGACCCCTGGCACCTTTTTTTTTGCATAGGCAGGTCCCTGCCCGGGCGATGTGACATAGTTGCAGTGCACTAAGGCCAGCCCAGAGCCAGTGACAGCGAGGGCCAGCCAGGGCAGGGGGGAGGTTTTCACCGGTACCCTGCTGCAGGAAGGCAGTGGGTGAAAGGGGAGAGAGTGCCCCAGAGGCACCCTTCCCAGCCAGGCTCCCCCAGTAGAGCGAGGCCCTGTCAGAACCTCCACACACATAACACGGTCAGCAGAGAGACCTAGGGTCCCCCACATGCAAACTCCCTACTCACAGGGGCCCGGCTGAGGAAGCCCTCCTCAGCCCCAAAGGGTTTGAGGAGAAGGGATGCAGAGAGGGAGAAAAACAATAGGCAGACAAGCCCAAACATGCTACACACACTAAGACAGAGCACCACATACACCTGCACTATCAAACAGGCATAGCCACAGAATATATCCGGCAATGTGTGTTTGAAGTGCTGATGATCACTCAATGCAAAATAGATGCATAACCTTAATATTAAAGTAAAATCAACATACCCGGAGTTTAAGCCTCAAAAATCTGAATAATCCAAGGAAGTGTTGGATGACTGTTTAATTTTGTTTGGCAAAAAAACGCTTGTTCAGAGTTTTCATCTAGCATCATGGGAAGCCCAGAAGTAATCGTGGATAGAGTGAAAGTGCTCAATTATTTTAATTACTATTTTATTTCATCTTCTTCCCTTTTTTTGATGAACACTGCTTACTTATACCTCTAATACTGCTCCTAGTAACAATAGACTGATCAATAGTACCTATTGAGCAGTAAGTTCCTGTTCACTTATGCAAGAAGCTAGATGCTAGATGTCAGTCAGGTTTCAGGAAAAGACAGCACAACTACAACCTCAAGAGTTAATGCCTTAATATCTTTGTTTATTTTCTTGGTGAAAACGTTATGCAACAGCATTTTTATTGATTTCGATGCTATAGGTCACTAATAAAATGCTGAAAAATGAATTTGTAAATTACATAATTGACTTACACAAATATTCAAGTTGATAGTGTCAAGTATTTTTTAACAGTTTCAAAATAGTAAAGAAAGCACAGGGAGGGGAAAGGAGGAGAAGAGTTGCAAAAGGCTGAAGATGAGATATCAGTTGTCTGACAGAGTTTTAGTCAGAATGATTTGTCAGGGCTGCAGCTTCTCCTCCTCTTCTCTCTGAGGATGGAAGACCATGACGGAGAAGAAATCTGCTTTCCACAACTCCTTAATGCCTCCTGCAGGAAACCAAAGATCACTCAGTTTGAAGCTGTCCTCATGTAATTGAATGTTAAATGTCCAGATGTGCCACATGTAAGACATATCACTTTACATTAATGTCTGATATTACATTACATGTCTTTGTCCCCCTGCAGCTGCACACACCCACCAGCCTGTGTCAGACTTTCTTACTGGGCTTGATTCAATGTTACAATCTCATCAACTAACATCCTGTTGGTTTCTTGGTGACATCATTCTCTGCATGTTTTTTTAATCTCGATTGCTCTCTCTGCTTCAATACGAGAAATTATTTGTCATGGTCCCAGTGAACTTCCTCCCCTTGGACTTTTATTTTGTGGCCTCTTCCCCCCACTTCCTGTGCCTAGTTCTGTTCCTTAGCTTTACGTTCGTTATCCCTCATTGTTTGCACCTGTTCCCCTCAATTTTTAAGTCCAGTTTTCCCCACACTTTGCTGCCAGATCCTTGTTGTCTAACTCCCAGTCAACACTCTGAACACCTTGCAATCCTGACTCTTGCAATCCTGACTCTTGCAATCCTGACTCTTGCAATCCTGACTCTTGCAATCCTGACTCTTGCAATCCTGACTCTTGCAATCCTGACTCTTGCAATCCTGACTCTTGCAATCCTGACTCTTGCAATCCTGACTCTTGCAATCCTGACTCTTGCAATCCTGACTCCGTGCATCAGCAACCTTTTGGTCTGAGGTTTGGTTTATTTTTCACCCTGTCTCGTAGTTGTTTTTTAATGTGTGCATTCCTAGTAGCCCTTGTTCTTTAGTTATGTCTGAAGTTTGGTCTAGTTGATTATTCCTGCCCCTACATTTCTGTTGCTTATGTCTTTTTAGTTTTTTAAATGTTAAACCTTGTAGCTTTAGTTTGTGTATTTGTTTCCTATGTTAACCTTGAAGATTCTGTTCAGTGTTGCTTGGTCTTTGTGTTTATACATTTACATTAGTCAAGTCAAGCTTTATTGTCAGTTCTTCCACATGTACAGTACATACATACAGGGAACTGAAATTATGTCTCTCTCGGATCCATGGTGCTTACAGGTAGTTCTAACAGTGGAGCCTAAGATGTATATCACATATGAATATAAAAATATAAAATACACTATACAATACAACTATACAATAAGGGCATTGAAGAGTATACTAATAAAAATAAAGTAAAATAAAGTAAAAGCAGCGCAAGGCACATGGCAGATGGAGTGCAAACTAGTAAAGTGTACATCAGTGCAGGTAACAGAATTAGTGCAAAAGAACTTATTCAGTCTGGTTAAAGTGGCAGAGTGACAGAGGGCTCAAGAGCAGTTCTTTAAATTAATTTTATATATGAGGTAGCAGGGGGTTATAGTTATGTGCCTGAGGCAGAAGAGGGAAGGGGGGACAAGTTCGGGAGCGAGTTCAGCTTCCTGACAGCCTGATGAATGAAGCTGTCCTGGCCTGTAGGCTCTGTAGTCTCCTTCCTGATGGAAGCAGGCTGAAGAAGCTGTGTGATGGGGGAGTGGGATCACCTGCAATGCAGAGGGCTTTGCGGGTGAGACGGGTTCCATAAATATCCTGGAGGGAGGGGAGAGGGACACCAATTATCTTCTCAGCTGCTCTCACTATGCGTTGTAGAGTCTTCTGACAGAAGGTGTTGTAGTTGCTGTAGTTTGTCTCATCGTTGTAGCTAATGAGACCCATCACAGTCGTCTCATCCGCAAACTTAATAAAGAGGTTGTAGTCGTGTGATGGCGAGCAGTAATGGGTCAGCAGGGTGAAGAGAAGGGGGCTCAGCACACATCCTTGGGGGGCCCCAGTGTTCAGTGTGATGGTGCTGGATGTGTTACTGCCGGCCCGTACTGACTGAGGTCTTCCAGCTAGAAACTCCAACAACAAGGTGGAGTCTTCTGTGCAGTGGAGCTGTTTTGCTTTTCAAAGCGAGCGAAGAAGGCGTTCACCACATTCAGCAGAGAGATGTTGCCGTCACACATCCGCGGTGGGGGCCTGTAGTCCGTAATGGTCTGTATTCCCTGCCACAGGCTCAGAGTGTCTCTGCTGTTGCTGAATTGCTGGGCTATCCTCGTGGAGCACTGTCCTTTAGCCTCTCTGATGCCATGGGACAAGTTGGCCCTGGCTGTTCTCAGGCCCACCTCATCTCCAGCTCTGAGGGCAGCGTTCCGCGTCTTCAGGAGTCTGTAGACCTCCCCGGTCATCAATGGCTTCTGGTTGGCCCGTACAGTGATTGTCTTTTTGACAGTTACATCATCAATACACTTGTTGATGTAGGCACTGACAGTCTCTGAGTACTCTTGGAGGTCTGTGGTGTTATTGTATGTGGCAGCCTGCTTAAACATATTCTGGTCAGTGGTGTCAAAACAGTCTTGAAGAGCCTCTGACGACCCTTCCGGCCACACCTGTATCTGCTTTTTAACTGGTTTGGCGACTTTGACGAGCGGTCTGTATGCAGGCATTAGCATGACAGTGATGTGGTCCGAGGCGGGGGAGGGGAGGGGAAGGGCTTTGTAAGCTCCTCTCTGTGTGGTGTAAACAAGGATTAAAATGTTATTACCTCGTGTTGGAAAGTTAATGTGTTGGTTTATTTTTGGAAACACACTCCAAGTCTGCATGGTTGAAATCCCCAGCTATAATGAGAAAAGCATCGGGGTGTGATGTCCACTGCTCACTGATGTACTGGTGAAGTTCATTAAGTGCATCGTTCCTTCTGATGTTGTTGTTTGGGGGAATGTAAACAGAAACGAGCATATGGCTGTATATTCCCTCGGCAGGTAAAACGGCCGACACTTGATAATCATGAACTCTACCAGGGGTGAGCAGTGTTTGCAGATCACAACAGCGTCGCGGCACCATGCATCGCTGTTGTAAACACAAAGCCCGCCACCGCGGGTTTCTCCTCTCGCGATGAGAGCTCTGTCCGCTCGATAGCATGTCAGCTGATCGAGCTGAATGGCGGCGTCTGGAACGCTGTTGCTAAGCCATGTTTCCGTAAACACAAAAACACAGCAGTCTCTTACAGTCCTCTGAGTTGACCGTAGTAAGCGGATGTAGTCCAATTTATTGTCCAAAGAGCATATGTTAGCCAGTAAGATGGTGGGGATGGCTGGCTTGTGTGGATTAGCCATTAACCTAGCCCGGATACCTCCGCGCTTACCCCTCTTCTGCTTCCTCTGACGTTGCTTGTGGCGCCTCCATTGTTGGCGAGGTGCACTAGAGGGGGTCAGTGATGGTGTAGGCCTCCAGAGCAGACAGAGTTCCCACAGCTCTTCCGCGTGCGCAGAGTTTAACTTTAAAAATGTGGTTTTGCTGACATCCAACAGAACTTCATGGCAGTATGCGCGCCTGGAGAGGAACGAAAACACCATTTTCTCAGGAGCGAGAGAAGCCGCTGCATGTGGACGTGCCGCCATCTTCGAAAAGCACATTCGTGTTTTAGGGTTAGGGTTTAACCCTTAACCAAAACCCTGATATGATTCTGATGAAAAGTAGTCGCAAAACAATTATGTGACCACCTGTACAGGAATAATTTGTATGAAGACTTTCAGTCAGGATTTAGAGTTCATCATAGTACAGAAACAGCACTGGTAAAAGTCACCAACGATCTTCTCATGGCCTCAGACACTGGACTCATCTCTATACTTGTTCTGTTAGATCTTAGTGCTGCATTTGATACCATTGATCATAACATTTTATTACAGAGACTGGAACATGAAATTGGAATTACAGGAACTGCACTAGGTTGGCTTAAATCTTATCTATCTGATAGATTTCAATTTGTTCATGTTAATGATGAATCCTGAGGTTAGCTATGGAGTTCCACAAGGCTCTGTGTTAGGACCAATACTTTTTACTTTATATATGTCTCCTTTAGGCAACATTATTAGAAAACACTCCATAAATTTCCACTGTTATGCTGATGATACCCAGCTATATTTATCTATGGAACGAGATGAAAATAATCAGTTAATAAAGCTTCAAGCATGCCTACAAGACATAAAGGCCTGGATGTCCCACAATTTTTTACTTTTAAACTCAGACAAAACTGAAGTCATAGTATTTGGGCCCAAAAATCTCAGAGATATGATGTCCAACCAAATTGTTACACTAGATGGCATAAGTCTGGCCTCCAGTACTACTGCAAGGAACCTTGGAGTTATTTTTGATCAGGATCTGTCCTTTAACTCACATATAAAACAAATCTCTAGAACAGCCTTCTTCCACCTACAGAACATTGCCAAAATTAGGAGCATCCTGTCTCAAAGTGATGCCGAAAAACTGGTCCATGCATTTTTTACCTCTAGGTTGGACTACTGTAATTCCCTACTTTCAGGATGCCCCAGTAACTCCCTAAAGAGCCTGCAATTAATCCAAAATGCTGCAGCAAGAGTGCTGACTGGAACTAGCAAGAGAAATCATATTTCACCTTCACTAGCTTCTCTCCATTGGCTTCCCATTAAATGTAGAATAGAATTTAAAACCCTGCTTCTTACATATAAAGCTCTGAATGGTCAGGCTCAATCATATATAGAAGACCTCATAGCACCATATCATCCCAGTAGACCACTTTGCTCTCAGAATGCAGGCCTACTTGTGGTTCCCAGAATTTCCAAAAGGAGAATGGGAGGTAGAGCCTTTAGCTATCAAGCTCCTCTCTTGTGGAACCAGCTCCCAGTTCAGATTCGGGAAGCAAACACCCTCTCTACTTTTAAGTCTAGGCTTAAAACCTTCCTTTTTAATAAAGCATATAGTTAGTAATAGTTATGCTGCCATAGGCTTAGACTGCTGGGGGACCCACCCCCCAATGCACTGAGCTCCCTTCCTCCTCTTGACCATCTCTCCTCTCCTCTCATCCCGCAATTGTCACCACTGTATGTCATTAACTCTGTGTGTTCTCTCCCGTAGTTGTCTTTGTCCTCCTCTGTCCCCTTCTCTCTGTCCCTTTCTGCAGGTGTCCCCCGGCTTTGAAGCTGTGTGTCTTCCAGCGTGCAGCTACTGGTCCTACCAATCTGCCCGATGTTTTGTTGTTGCTTTTTGTTGCTCTGTTCTTTTCTCTCTCCCCTTTCCACTCACCCCAACCGGTCGAGGCAGATGGCCGTCCACCCTGAGCCTGGTTCTGCTGGAGGTTTCTTCCGTTAAAGGGAGTTTTTCCTCTCCACTGTTGCCTATGGCTTGCTCCAGGGGGAATTGTTGGGTTCTCTTTATATATCTTTATAATCTTGACTTCATTCTGTAAAGTGCCCTGAGATTACTTTGTTGTGAATTGGCGCTATATAAATAAAGTTGAATTGAAATTGAATTGAATTCTCATATCAGTCGACTGCTATTTGATTATTTGTGACCCTCTGCATTGCCCCACCAAAGTCACAGTGAGAAGAGTTAAAATGTGTCTTTGTATGTTGTGGATCTTTTGTGTTATGTACAGTGGTGTACTTTATCATAGTGATGGGCGGATCGATACCAAAATATCGATATTTCGATCTTGACGGCCAATTTTTAAATATCGATTCTCAAGTTAAATTATCAATATTTTCTGTTTTGTTTATTCATATTTTCTCTGCAGTCATATCCGAATGTTTTTTGCTCCTTCTACATCAATTTGTATATTATTTGTGATGCACCGCATAGGAACTACTTTTCCTTCCGCCGATCCGCCCCATGATCCACAATCTTCAACTAAACTTCTTTGACACAGTGCTCGGCCGGCTGGCGGCTGCGCCTCCAAACACAGGCAGCACTTCGGAGCGAAATGTATCATTTTTATTCACCGACTATTTCGCTACGAACGTTCTGTTTCAAGAGAATTGTAGAAATAGGCAAAGTGTATCTAATCCATAATTGGTTTTAAATAAAGGGAAGGAAATACAGATGGGTATATAAGACATACATGTAGATGAGGGCGAGTCATGGATATCAAGTGACATAAACTGTTCACCTGATAAAGAAAGTGTCATGCTGTTGTCATGGAGATAAGTCAGAATGTTAATACATTTTATTTAAAATAATGAAAATGTTAAAAATGCCAATAGGTTGAACAATGATTTTGCTGTCGTTTTAATGTTTTTAATTATTCCCTCTAAGGGCTCACGTGATTGTGTTTCATCGTGATCAGATGACAGAATTAACATAACACTCTGGATATCGGATCGGATCGATATCGCGATACTAGCCAAGGTATTACTTGGTATCGGATCGAATCTGAAATGGAATGGAATTCTTGACATTTTGTTATTACTCCAGTCACTGTGATCATAATTCTGTATATGTGTGTTTGACGGCTGTGTCTCAGGCTCGTGCCATGCGCTCTCATGTTGCAGCCATCACATTCCAGCATTCAGCGACTGTAATGACTAAGAAATCTGAGTTAAAAGCAGCCAGGACTCTGGGTGTTGTAGTTTTCTTGTGTTTCTGCCATGTTATTCTCTTGCTATTGTACAAACTGTTACTGCTATACAAGAGAAAGAAACTGTTAATACTTTAGCTGGAACTGTTCGTACCTTTCTTGTTAGTATTAACCCGTCTGAACCTATTATGTATGCCTTGTTCTACCCCTGGTTTAGAAAAGCTGTCACTCATTTTCTCTCTTCAGATACTGCAGCCTGGCTCCCGTGAGACATACATGCTGTAAACAGACTGTGCAGTGACTGAAATGTGATCTAAAGACAAAAATGAATTTGTACATGTTCTTCAGTGAGTGAATTCACGAATCCAAACAGTGAAAATGTGCAGTCTCTAAAGTTGTTTCTGTCAGATAATGTTGGATTTTCTCCTGATTGAAGTGATTCTTCATTATTTCCAGTGATGGTGCTTATTATCAGTAACCAGTCAGACACACTCCCTGCTGCAGATAACCTGTGTATTTCCAGTCTGAGTCTGTCCTGTTTCTCATTCAGCTTCTGGTTAATAAGAAGTAAACTTTTAAAATGACAACCGATGAATGTGGTATGTTTTACATTCTGTTTCTCTTCCTTAAATGTGCACAAACACTCCAACAGACTCTTATCTGTGAACTATATTGAAGATACAAAGTGAAGTGAAAGCAGATGGTAACTGACTGGGTGGTTTAATGTCAATGACTATGCCAATAATAGTCATAAATAGTCATAATAAAAACAGAGAGAGGAATTCAAAAGACAGATGGCATGACATTAAAAGGAGCAGGAGATTTAGAATTAGTATTTCAGTCAACTGAAGAGAAGCAGGACAGGTTTCATTTACTTTAGAATTTTGACTAATAATAATGATGTTTGATAACATGCAGATACTGTGGCCTCAAGGTGTCACTATAATCATTGTGTTAAACTGCCTTAGACCAGAGAACAGAACAGGAAGGTGTTGATGCAGGTTTGCACATTTTCACAGTTGACAGAAATACAAGTACTTAAGTATTGAGTTTGTGTAACTACCAATAATTAGGTGGGGATTTCCTGAGTTACTTTAAAAAACAAAGTATTTAAACACTATTGAACATGATGCTGTTTATAATGTTATAAACAGCATCATGTACAAGTCCAGTCCAGATTTGTTCCACATGTACAGTACCTCCATGTTTCTACAGAAATCTAAAATGTTCAGGTCTTAACTTAAGTTAATTTACAGATTCATTGAAATAATAAAATAAAAATCTGGTAGGTGCTATGAAACAACAAAAATAAGGTTTGTCCTGTCAAAAGTTTTAAGTTTTCTACATACATAACTCAGCATTTGTTGTCAGTGTACAGTCTGTTCCCTCAGTGCAGCCTTTACTGTAGTGACATTGGATTAAAACTGTGAATTTTTACTTCATATCCATTTCCTCGATGAAGATAAATCCACATGATTGTTTTGGAAGGATTAAGGATCTGGAAAGCTCAAACTGTAAGTCCATCAGTTCACAACATGGATTAGATTATTTGCAAATGGTAATGGTCTGCACTTATATAGCGCTTTTCTACCTATTGGCACTCAAAGCGCTTTACACTGCTTCTTATTGACCCATTCACACTCACAATCACACACACCGATTGGGGAGCCAACGCTCGTCGGGTGCAACTAAGTTAGGGTTCAGTGTCTTGCTTAAGGACACTTCAACATGTGACCGGAGGAGCCAGGGATTGAACCAACAACTGTGAGATTGGTGGACCACCGCTCTACCTTCCTGCTAGAGTCATATGTATGACATATAATATATGTAATCTCTAACTACTACACCAGCTTGAAATTTAAATTTTGTGTTAATCAACCATAATACAACTTTTACATACAGTTCCGAAGATTCCAGTTCATCCCATTAAGTCTTGAAACAGCCAACAAAACATGAAAAAGAGTCAAGATTCAAAGTGTTTATTGTCATATGCGCAGACGGAAAGCATGTTTCCCTGCACAATGAAATTCTTACTTTGCCATCCACACTAAATTTCATACAGTTAAGTAAAATAAAAATAGAAAACAAATAAAATAAAAAAGTAAGAGCAAAAAAATAAGAGCAATAAAGGTGAGGTAGTGCAGTTCTTAATAAAGGCAATACAAAGTGAGGTAGTGCAGTTCTGAAAAAATTAATGTGCAAAAGCAAAAATGTAATTCAATGTAAACAGTTCTGTTCATGGTTGCAAACTCCTGTCAGCTGTTTAGGAGTCTGATGGCAGAGGGGAAGAAAGAGTTCTTCAGTCTTGAGGTCCTGCATTCACACTGTACCCCCGTCCTCAGGGTAGAAATGTGAACAGTCCGTGCTGGGGGTGGGAGGGGTCTTTGAGGATGGAAGCAGCTCTCCTGTGGACTCTGTGGTGGTAGATGCGCTGCAGAGAGGGCAATGGAGTCCTCGTGATCTTCTGTGCAGTTTTCACCACTCTCTGCAGGCGTTTGCCAGTAGTGACAGTAGTGCTGCCATACCACACAGTGATGTAGAAGTTGCTGAGGATCTTAGGCAACATGCCAAACTTCCTCAGCCTCCTCAGAAAATACAGCTGTTGTTGGGCCTTCTTGGTGCAGACCAAGTGTGGGCAGTTTGTGGGTGACTTTGTGGGGGATGACCGTGTTGAAAGGCGGAGCTGTAGTCTATGAAGAGTATCCTTAGGTATGAGTCCTAATTTTCAGATGAGAGAGGGAATAGTGGATGGAAGCAGCAATGGCATCCGAGGTGGACCTGTTGGGCCGGTAGGCATACTACAGAAGGTCAATAGTGTCTGGTATGCTGCTCTGAATGTGGGCGAGCACCACTCTCTCGAAACACTTCATGATGATTCGCGTGAGTGCCACTGGCCAGTAGTCAATCAGGTAGGTGGGTGGGCTCTTCTTAGGCAGGGGGACTACTTTGCGGGGGTTGATCTTCCTCAGAGCTTTGTGTACCTGGGTTGTTGAGATGGCTGGTGGAGGGGAGGGGGGTTGGGTGGTCCAGGTGTGTGTGAGCCCCCTCTCTCTAATGGGGGCCTCAAAGTGGGTGTAGAATGTGTTGAGGTCATCCGGAAGGCTGTCTGTTGAGGTGATGCTGGTGGTGGTGGTCCTGTAGTCTGTGATGTGCTCCAGGCCTTGCCACATCCGCCCCGAGTCAGCAGTAGAATAGACGCTGTCCAGCTTCTCTCTGTACTGCCTCTTGGCTGCTGTAATGGCTTTTCTCAGTCCATACTTCATCAGCTTTGTACTCGGTCTCATTGCCTGATCTAAATGCAAGAGAGCGAGCACGCAGCATGTGACGTACCTGAGTGTTATACAGGGTTTCTGGTTTGGAAACTTCGTGATTTGTATGGTGGGCACGATGTTGTTGACACAAGTGCTGATGTACCCAGTCACATACTCAGCATAATCCTGTACGCTGATGGAAGAGTCCTCCACAGTGGCTGCAGCTTTAAACCCAGTCTGTTAGAGCAAAACAGTCCTGCAAGGTGCTCTCAGTCTCAGGGGTCCAGAGTTAAACCTGTTTGGTGACAGGGTGTGCTTGTTTCAGTCTTTGTCTGTAAGCAGGGTACAGTAACAAAGACATGTGGTCTGAGTGTCCGAAGTGGGGGCGGGGTTCAGCCCTGTATGCACCACGTATGTTACTGTAAACATGATCGAGAGTGATCTTATCACGGGTGGGAATGTCCACATGCTGGTGGTATTTGGGGAATACAGTCCATAAACTACACTGGTTGAAGTCGCCAGCCCCAATGAAAACAGCGTCAGGATGAGCTGTTTCTAATGCGCTGATGACGTCATGGAGTTTGCTAAATGCTGCCGTGGAGTTAGCTCGCAGGGGGATGTAAACAGCGGCCAAAAACACAGCAGTAAATTCCCTCGGTAGATATAAGGACGGCACTTCAGCAGTAGAAACTCCACATCTGGCGAACAGTGTCAACCTTCTGTACATCTCCACACCACAAGTTGTTGACAAACACACACACACCTCGCACTTTAGTCTGGAGGTGAGTCTGTAGTTGAATGGCGTCCTCTGGGCCGTCTCCGAAGCGCTCTCCTGGGGTCAGGTAACTCATTCGAGCCCGGTGCTTTGTGGCCCCTGGGATGGTTTCGGTGGCGACTCTGGGAGCGAACAATGAGTTGTAGCTCCAGCGTCATAAAACTAGTAAAATCAATGTGTCGTGAGTTGCCGATGTCCAGTAATGCCTGTCGGTTGTATGTTAGCAGTGCATGACATTTGTACACTCCAGAAAAAACAAGAAACACAAAAAAAAGAAGAAAAATCCAACATTTGAACGCGGAGCTAGCAAACATGTCTGCCTCAGGGGGGCGCCAAAAACAACAATAAACTGTATAATAAATTCTGCAATTTACAAGTGGATCCAGAAGAATAAGACATAATATGACATTTACATTTAGTCATTTAGCAGATGCTTTTATCCAAAGAAACTTACAAGTGAGGTAAAAGGCAGCAAAAATCTTAGTCAAGGAGAAAATATTAAAGCAAAGTCTTATCAGAAAAGTGTTTACATTTCATGAGATTACATTTCATTAATATCATTAGTAAAATGCAGAAATGTAATTAAACATAATTATTTAGAGAACCACAGATAAATTCTTGAAGTACTAAAAGGAAATAAAAATCTAATGACTAATTTAAAACTAATACACAGATATCAATAAATAGATAAATTAATAAATACCTATAGTGTCTTATCCTGAAATAGTCTTCATTTTTTCTCAACTGACATTGTGGCCAGTTACATAATTCAGTTACCTAGACATCCAGCAAGAAGATGCTTCAGAGCTGCTGAATCCTGCCTACATCTCTTTGGTGTCAAAACAAGACAGCACTGCTTCTCTCACCACACATAAGATGTGTAACGGAAATTAAAGGAAATTACAAGCACTTACATAGACAAACGAAATAGACAAACAAAAGAGAGAGACCACAGTATGACCAAAAGCGCTATATCATTGTTAAGAAAACAACACAAGCTCATACAGATATTCTTTAGCCCAAAGTTTCCAAAAGCCGTTTAGTGGAATTGTCTCCATCTATCATCCTTCTGGAAAATTCCTGGAGGTATTGATGGTTGTGTTTTAAGAGAAGAAAGTGATTTGGTATCAATGCCTTTAAGTCATTTGGATCATTGGAAAGGTGTTGCTATTGTCGTGCTACTTATAATGGCTTCGACACAAAATAATCTCTGCAGACCCTCTTCATCCAAACGTCAATTTTTCAATGTATTGTATGTATAAATATAACAAATGGATGCCTCATTACACTGGTTCTTCCTTAGCAGAGCTGAAATTTCGTCCTGAAAATTCTTCCACTGGCAGTGATGAATTATTTCTGCCACTGTTTCCTGGAGCTCATTCACAGTTAGGTTTTTCTTTCTTTTTTTCTAGTTCAGCATTTTTCTTTGAAGCTGAATATCTTAGACAATATTTTCTAATACCTCATTTTTCTTTCTGGATGAAGTGAGAAGCATATCTTTCAATCTGAGGAGCCATGCTACAGCCCGTTTCAAACGTGTCCATGATGAAGAGTACTCCTTTGCATTATATCAGTGCTGTCTTCAGCTGCGAGAACATTCAATGTGACGTTTCTTTTCACCTCAGGGTCAGCTATTACAATCTCCTGCAGGTCTGGATTCCTTGGCCATTTCTCGACTTCCTGTATAAGTAACTCAGGTCGAGATACCCACAGCTTATTTTACAGAAAGGCCAGGAGACAGTGTCTCCTGGATTAGGCTGAGAGTTTACGTAGTGCCACTGTGAGACTGTTGAGGTGTTTCCAAAATGGTTGTTAACACCACTTGTTTGTTGCTGATCCATTTATTTAACCTGAAGCCACCCATCTGACATACAGTCTGCAGAGTGTGGTAAAGAGACTGTCTTTTATAGACAGTCATCAACATAAAACGTTTGCAGCATTGTATTTACTGTGCAGGCATCAAACAGATGTTTGTTGTTCTCTGCACATCACCTGTCAGCATAGCTAGCAAATCTAGGCGATGAAGAGGCCTTTACCTGATGGAACACAGTCTCCACATCTGCAACTATTGCCACAGACTCCTGATGAAACCTAGTCAGAACACCAATTATTGTACTAGTAAGATGTGGTCCCTTGAAAGAACTGCTCATTCATTGAGGTTCCCTGATAACATGCACCACAGTCAAACACCACACGAATCTTAAGTGTTTTATGGTGATACACTACATACATGATAAGGAATGTACCAAACCTTTCCATCACTGTGGCCTAGGTCCTTATCTGGAACCTTCACTGCATATACTTTGGTGATCGTATCATTCATGAAGGCAATATAACCCACCCTAAATGGTGGATTCCTGAGAAACGTCCTCTTCAGAGTTGCAGCACGTTGTTATGCGATACCACAATTGGTTGGCATTTCAATGTCCAAATTCTTTAATGGGAGATTAAGGCAGTAGTGTTAGTTTATCAATCTAGCAAATTGTGACGATCTATCCATGACATCTCATACTCCTCCCCTTTAGCCAAGTGACACCAAAGAGCCTCCATGTTTACTTAAGATCTGAATTTGAGTGTGAGCAGCAGCAAGAGTAGCATTCATTTCCAATTGTTCTTTGCTCTTATCTTAGCTTCTTGTTATTCTAGAGCGCGTCTTTGCCTTAATGCTTCAGACGCCGCTCTTTCCAGCTTAACCTTAAGGCATACCTTTTTTTGGATTTCCTGGATTGCCTTGAGGACACCACAGACACACTATCTTCAGGACTTATCAGGACTTATTCAGGACTTCCACCATACACTGATGTGTCTCTTAGATCTAATGGGCCACATCGTCACAATATGCTCCGAGTACATTATTATTCTTGATTGCAATCGGGACCTTGGCAATAGCACTCTATGCCAGTCCTCTCATTTCCTCATATCTTTAGAAATAATTAACTCAAGGTCTCCCTCTGAAGGAATGGCCTCTTACATATCTTAAATTTACCATTCTCTGTCCTGGTTGTTCTCATTTTCCTATCTGGGTCCAAACTGAACTTCAGCAAGAGTGAGATAATCCCCATCAATATGGCAGCCTCTGTGTATCCACTTAAGAATTTTTCTTTTAAAATCACCTGCCACAGCATTACCTATCTTGGCATACAGGGCATACTTAAATGTATTGATCTATACAAAGCTAATTTTGTCCCCCGACTATCTGGAATATGAGTTGACTTTGAGTGCCGGTCTTTACTTTGGTTGTTCAGATTAACAGCGTTAAAATATTCTCCCATATATTTTTTTAAAAATATATTTATTTTTTTATTTTCATTTTTTTATCGATTCCATTGTATGCCCCTGTTCCTTTCCCAATCCTTCTTCTGCAAGGTAGACAGCCTGATTTTGGAACACAACTCAGCTCAACTTCATTTATAGAGCACTTTAACACAACCACAGCTGACCAAGGTGCTGTACATAGCCAATCAAATAAAACTTTAAAAACAAACATATAAATAACAAAAAATTAAAATAATACAAGAGAACAGGAACAAAGTGTAATGCTGGGTTCAAAGCCAGGGAATAAAAAGGGGGATTTACACATAAGTTATGAAGGGGCCTGCCTAATGTCATGTCAAGTCAAGTCAAGTGGCTTTTATTGTCATTTCTACTATACACAGTGGTACACAGTACACAGTAGAAACACGATAACGTTCCTCCAAGAACCAAGGTGCTACAAAACAAGACAAGCTATATAAAGTACATCGAGTGCAACCTAGTGCAAACAGTGCAGACGAAAAACAGTACAGACAGACAGTGTAGACAGACAACACAAAATAACACAGGACAGGACATAGAACCTAAGACAGTGCCGACCAGTAAACCTATTGTATACTATTTTACAGTACCGTACAGTCAAGTGTGCTAAAGGTGCAAAAAAAAGCAGCATGTAAACAGTATAGTGCATTTGAATGTCCAGCATGTATACAGTGCAATTGCAGTGGAATGTGCAAAAAACAGCAGGTAAACAGTGTAGTGCGGTAAGTATAGAATAATAAAAACAAATAAATAAATAAGTGATGGTGGAATGATTTGAGATGAGTACTGAGTGATGAGAGTGTGTTGAGTTCGGGTTGTAGTGTGTGTAAGTTCCATTTCAGTTCTGTGTGTTGAGGAGCCTGATGGCTTGCGAGAAAAAACTGTTGCACAGTCTGGATGTAGCGGCCCGAATGCTTCGTGTGAGGGAAATTTCAAAATCTAGGTAACACTGTTTCACTGTTTTCACACTTTTGGCAGACCCAGTATCAAACTTGCTTACACCAGTGCTTCCTCACCTTTTGCTCCCCAGCAAGACATCATGTCTCTGGCCACACAAAGAAGTGTGTTAGGTAGATATCAACTATAAAACTACCTACACCTGAACATTTGCTTCCCAGAAGGGAGCCCACGGGAACCAGCACAAATCATCAATCTCAAGGACTTAAAAGACAATTAAGACAAAAGGACAAAGTAACATGAACTTGCTAATTAAGACTCCTGACCACATTGTATGAAGGTTGATTTGCATTGACTAATTGCATTGACCCTTTGTTCTTTGTGTGAACCCAGCTGTTGAGTTGTATGTATAAAAGGCTGAACAACCTACACATCTTGGTCAATCAGATTGGCCCACTCTAGAGTGTAGCTCTGTTCTGCTCTGCATGTTTCTCTATTTTGCTGATTAAATTCACCGTTATCATTCACTTGAAAGTTCCCCTTTTTGCCTCCTAACTTGCCTTACAGTTTTTGCCACGACACTTCGGAACCTCTTTCCTGATGGATCCCATAGCTACCAATTTATTCATAAAGAAAGTCATGAAATCTGTCAGGATCACCAACTTCACTTCCCCCTTCAAGCCTTTTTTTTTGCAGCCACTTCTTGTTCCTGGTCCCGTCACATTTTTCCCCGCTTTAGTAATCACCGGTAATTAATTACACCTGCTCTCACCACTCTGTTTATATACCTCCTCAGTTCCCTCACCAAGCTGCCAGATCGTCTGCTTTCTCACCGCAGCTTTCCAGCGTTTATCTAAATCATCTTTGCCATCTACGGTTTGGACCACGCTACGTTTTTTGACCTCTGCTGCTACTTTGGTTATGTGAGTAACTGCTCCCTGTTGACTCTCTGTTGCCAACCTAATGAATGACCAGGATTATGAGTACTGTTATCTGCCCATGAGGGATCAAGTTTTTTACAAGCCCTTGTAACCACGTGATTATAAGGAGAAGATTTATCACGTTATGTCTATGTTTTGATCATGCCATGTTACATTTTTACGAAGTTATGTGATTATCTATTTCTGTGCTAATACAGAACTCAGACGAGTATCCATCATGTGTTCAAGTTACCTGTTTCAAGGACTTCACCAAGTAAATATCCACTGTAACAATTCTCATACCAATGTTAAGAACCAAGTTTATGTCACTTAAGATATTTATGGAATCCAAAACTATGAGACTGTTGCACTATTGCACTAAATCACTAAGGGGATTTCAAAATCAAGGGATTTTGGAGTTCTCCTCACTATCATGGATTGGATATTCACCACGGCTACATTTCTACACGCTCACTACCAGGCCTGCCTCTGTGTTACAGATCCAAACCATTACATCTTCCCCAGTGGTCACTCCTTGTACCATTTCCTTACCCTATCTTCAAGTTACTCAACCCTACCGCATCTCAGGATTAGTCTATTCTACCAGGACCATACTTCACTCTTCCCCATAAGAACTTTGCTTCTCCTCTAGACTCTGTTCATCCTCCCACTGACTCTAGTAAGGTTTGTTTTCATGTTCAGACACCATATCCCACTGTCAAGATACCCATCTTTGTGTCCTACTACATCTCCATCCTGTTTTGTCAACTATTATATAATAAACCTTATTTAAACTGCGTAGTGGTGTCAAGCGCCTTATTGAGTCCAACCCTAAAACTAGTTTACTACAAAGTCATTGCTGCTTAGAGTTAAGGGAGTACTAGGCACAAGAGAACCTTGCAATTGTGATATTTTCCTTTCCAGATTTTGAAAAATGTGTATACATTTTCTGTCAGGTATTCACATGTCAGTTATTTTGTTCTAGAACCCTGTAGTTGAGTGTTCTGGAGATAATAAAATGGATCATATGCACAACCATTTGCATCACTTTGGAATTTATTATTTTCGAATTTTAAAACCAGAAAATTCTGGTGTATAATGCAATAAAAGGTGACAAGACCCTTCTGTTTGCCTCACATGCTCTTGGTGTCATCTCTGTACACATTTGCAAGACCTATCCTTCTTTGTATTCTTTGATTGAAAAATGCCAGAAGTGCATTCAAAACATCCTTACCTCTTGCTTGCCAAGGAGCAAAGGTAAGCATAACAAGTCTTTTCAAAAAGTGCATTCAGGAATCTCACCTATACACACAGCTGAGTTTTTGCTTTTACCTACTTTAATGCTGAAATTGTAGTAGACTTGTTTGTATACTAAACAAATGGTTGTAGAGATCTTTTTATGTACGTTTCTTCCTTACAATTTTTTTTCCCCTGTCAGTCTCATTTTTGGTTTTGTTTGATTAGAAATTGATTCACCTTAATTATCTGTGAACCTCCCTCTAACTAGCATAGTATGCTACAATAGCTAAACTAATGCTATTGAGCAGGTGTGGTGGTTTTCAGGTATTATAAAAAATCTTGGATTTGTGGGAGTGCCCCTCTGCCATTGTGGTACTCCAGAGGACGTAAAACTGGCAACACAGCAAAATAGTGAAAAGGAGGTTTTGACAGATGCATGTTTGCAGCATCATAAAATATTAGCTGCCATGTGACCCATCTTTTTAAAGCTTGGAGAGTTGCTTGAGGATGATGCTCGTAATGAGTAACACAAAGTGTGTGGCATTATATAATGTCAATCTCTCTGGAGTCCCCACCCAGAATTATTTCTTGTAGCAGTTATTTAGCTATAGTTGATGCAACAGTTAGTATGTGCTTAGATGGAAAAGCTTTTATCCAGTTTAAGGACATGTATATTATTACTAGGTGATATCTGTATCCTGTGCAAACTATAACCATCAAATATTGGAAAAGCATGTCTGGTGTTGCCTGGGCTGGTGTTGGAATACTCAACATTGGTAACAATATTGATTTTTAATTAATATTCTGAGCACATATTATACATTTAAGGAGCATATTTAGCTAATACTGTAAACGCATAGGTGTCCCAATAAGTTATTATAGACTGTACAAAACCACCTTTGAGCTATTGTCTAAACCACGGATAAACTTTAACTTAAATGTTGGGACAGATAAGGCTTTTTAGGGAGGTCACCGCCAAAGAGAGAAAGGAGCATCGAAATGCTGAGTCCCTCTCCCAAAGGAGGGGATGCATACATAGCATACTGACATATTCTGGCACTGACAACTTTATCATCAGCTGCTATATCTTGTTATCCCTCAGTGCTCAACAGACCCACTTTGAATAAAAGCTATGAGTTCTTTCTTTTCTTGTTTCTTCTGTTGTGTTATTGGGTAGAAAATCAAGCTGGAATACAGAAGGCTCCACGATCAAATCCCAGTCGATATCTCAAGTGTGTCCTTATGTCCTGGGCAGTTTCCCGGGCACCACCTATGGCTGCCCACTGCTCCCACCAGAGGGATGGCTTAAGCACACATTATATATTATGGACACATTATATGGACAGGAATGGCTTATTAAGAGGAAATGAATGTTCAAATTAATGGTTTTCAGAATAAATAGTCGCAAATTAGGTTTGTAAAGTGGTTCTCTCCTTAAATGTAAATGGTCTGCACTTATATAGTGCCAGTGCCAGAAGTGCCAGAAGTTGTCACCAAGCAAAACTGTTCAGCGCAATGATCCCACAATGGTGGAACGAGCTACCAAACGCTACACGCTCAGCTGATTCGCTCCAAATATTCAAAAAACTGCTGAAAACTGAACTCTTCCGCATCTTCCTATGCACTTAAATCTTCTAAAAAAAATCTAAATCTAAATCTAAAAAAAAAACAAAAAAAAAAAACTTTCTGCTCTTTTGCACTTGTATCTCGTGAACTGTGAACACTTTTCTGATAGGACTTTGCTTTGATGTTTTCTCCTTGACTTAGATTTTTGCTTGCCTTGTACCTCACTTGTAAGTCGCTTTGGATAAAAGCGTCTGCTAAATGACTAAATGTAAATGTAAATGTAAAATATAGCGCTTTTCTACCTATTGGCACTCAAAGCACTTTACACTGCTTCTTATTTACCCATTTTATTCATATTTATATACATCAGGAGAAAATCCAACAGATTATCTTATATATTATTATTTTCTTATATATTACAGATTATCTGACAGTAACAACTTTAAGAGCTGCACATTTTTACTGTTTGGATTTGTGAATTCACTCACTGAACATGTACAAATTAATTTCTTTGTCCATAGAGCACCTCTCCCTCCTAATTGTCTAACCTAGCAAGTCATCACATGCTCTTTGTTTGGCCTTTGCCACTTCTACCTTCACCTTACGCTGCATCCCTCTGTCCTCCTGTCCACTCTCAGTCCTCTCAGTGTCCCACTTCTTCTTAGCTAAAGTCTTTCTCCGAATACACTCCTGAACTTCCTAGTTTCACCACCAAGTCCCTTGTCCACTTTCCTCTTTCCCAATGAAACAGAGGACCCTCCTACCTGTCTCCCTGATCACATTAGCTGTAGTGGTCCAGTCATCTGGAAGCACCTCCTGACCATCTCCCTGTCCCATCTCCTCCCTAAAAGCTACATAACATTCTTTCTTTTTCAACTTCCTTATCTTCTTCATCAACCTCACCACCAGAGTCATTTTACACACCATCATCTTGTGTTTTCTGGCTACACTCTCCGATGCTTTGCAGTCACATTATCATCACCTCTGTTCCCTTCACCTACATGTCTACTGAAATCTGACCAATCACCACTCTCTCACTTCTGGGGATGCTCTGAATCACTTCATCTAACTCACTCCAGAATTTCTCCTTCTCTTCTAACTCTCATGCTTGGAATAACAACTATCAACGTTGTTAATCCAAGCTGGGTGCCCCCTTGTGGTTGCATTATAGTACCTCCAAATTAATTCCTTTAACATATTGCTGTAATAGTGATTACAGAGCCACATTGAAATAATTAAAACTGACAATGTCACCCAGTTGTCCTCTACAAGCAGTAATTGGTCTGGCAGATCAACTGGAACAGATCAAAAAGAACTGGTTAAATCTCACTCCAAAGATATGACAGAATTTGTCAAGGCATGTGGAATTTCTAATATATCAAATATATTTAGATGGCAGTTCTATGATTAAGAATTTCTTTAAAATAGAGGGGATAAAAGATTTGGATCTTGGATAGAAACAGGATTCACAACTTGTCAACACAGGGCAAAGTTTTCGGTCTCTGCAAAATAAACATAATCTTAAGCATAATGACTTTTTCAGATGCTTCCAAATCCAACATTACTTTAATCAAAATTGTAGTAGACTTGTAAATTTATTTACAATCTGAATTCTTTAAACTTTGAAATTGGCACACACTCTTATGCCAACAAAGTTCATCTCAAGATTATATAACATTCTGCTCTAGGCAAAAAACAATGACACCCTATATATCAAAGACAAAGGGGGGAAAAAGAAGCCAAAATCACAGTGTCTATTTGATACATGGGAAATCATATGTAGCTTTCATTTAGCTTCTACCAGCTTGATAGAATGGAGAGAACATTGTTGGAAAAATATGGTATGAGCAAACCAGGGTTCCCTCTGTTTTTTGGGGGTGTTGTGTATTGTAAAGATTAATTAGATCAAGTAAACGTATGCATACTGATGACATCATATGGCAGGGATGTTTGCTTTTATAGTTTGCCTCTGTAGTTTTACTTGTCAAGGAAAGAAGTGAAAGGTTCAGTGTGTAGCTATCAAGCCACACGGTTTCTTACCATGTTGTGTAAAATTACTGTTAATAAACTTGTATTGTAGAATTAGTCCGTTATCGACTAAGTTGAGAAACGAGGAATGCAATAAATGTTCAGTGTTCTTCATACAATGATCTCTGGAGTGAACTAATGTTGGACCATCAGATACGAGTAAGATCACCTCTACATTAGTAAGAAACCTTCTCTACACGGACTAAAGACGTGGATTACTACACAGCCAATAATGGAAGGAGAAATTGATCCAGCTAAAGTGGAAATACGACAGTCAAAGCCAAGTCTTTAGACCATGGAGAATGCTTTGGAAAGTTATATAGACGTGAGAAAGGTCAAGTTTGACCAGCTGGTGAAACAAAAGAGCAAGATCCTTAGTTTAATGGAGGATGACTGCTGCTTGGAGCTGGTGGAAAACCAAACTGTTGACAGAGTTCAACCAATTGTTTTGGGATGATGTTGCCCATTGGATTAAAGACGCAGATCTGCACATTGAGGAAGCAAATAAGGCAAATGATGGTGTAAGTCCTGAGGACAGTGTGTCTGTGGTGTCCTCAACGAGATTCAGGAATTCCAAAACAATTTCTGTTCACTCTGTAGCAAGATTAGAACAAAGAAAGAACAATTGGGCCCAAAGGGCCCAGTCAATATCCAGGCCCTGATATGATCTTGCCTACTTGTTAAAGAAGCTAACCTTACTCCATGAGCACATGGAGGCACAAATGAACAAGCTAAATGTGGATGGGACCCACCCTCAATGTTAAACTGAAGGCCGCAGAGTCCTAATTCTGAAGAACCCCCAGAAAGGATCAGTCCATCCAACTGCCGCCCAATAATCTGCCTCTGCACAACATGGAAGGTTCTATCAGGCATCATAGTGGGTAAAATGAGCAGGCACATGAAGGTTCGTCCCGATAGGTAGAACAAAGCCAGTCTAGAGCTGATCCAGAGATGCCCAAGTCAGAGAGTGTGGACAAGAGTATCTGAAGGTTCACAGTGTCAAAGGCTGATGATAGATCAAGTAGAATTAAGACACATGATAGACCTGTGGCTTTTGCAGCTCGAAGATATTCCACAACAGTCAGGAGTGCCGTTTCTGTGGAATGACCCCTCTTGAAGCCAGACTGGTTGACATCGAGGAGGTTGTTTTTGGAAAGGAAGTCTGAGAGTTGGTTGAAGACTGCTCGTTCCATTGTCTTGGCCAGAAAAGGAAGGAGGGAGACAGGTCTGTAGTTCTCCACTACAGAAGGATCAAGAGAAGGCTTCTTGAACAGTGGGGTAATCAAGGCCTGCTTGAGGTTGGAAAAGTCCCTGTTTTGAGAGATGTGTTGACGACTTGTGTAATAGCTGGCATTGGTGTGGGTGCAACTGCTTGAAGAAAAGTGGAAGGGATTGGATCCAGAGTGCAGGTGGTCGGATGATTAGAGAGGAGGAGGGTGGATACGTCATCCTCAGTCAGAATTGCAAATGATGAGAGCAATGCAGTGTTGGAAGAGGTTAGACAGATGTCATCATTTGGAGGAGAGAACTGTGAGCTGATGGCTGCCACCTTGTTGGTAAAAAAGTCAGCAAAGTTGTCAGCAGTGAGAGAAGTAGATGGCGGAGGTGAAGGTGGGTAGATGAGTGATTTGAAAGTGGAGAACAGCTTTCTGGTGTCCGAGGTGTTGCTGAGCTTCTCCTGGTAGTAAGTGATCTTTGCCCTGGTGACACTGTGAGAAAAAGGTCCAAGCAGATTCTGATACTCAGCAAGGGCAGATGGAGTCTTGGATTTGCGCCACTTCCTCTCAGCACTCCTGAGCATGGTGCGTTGTTCAAGGATCCCGTCAGTGAGCCACGGATTAGAAGGTGAGAGACGAGCAGGTCTCGAAGACATGGGATAGAGACAATCCAGACATGATGAAAGTGTATTGCAAAGGCTGTCTGTGTCTGCATCTGCATCGCGAATGGAGAGGTCCTGTGTTGGGGGCAGAGTTGTGGAGACCAGCAAGGAGAATCGATCCGGGTTGAGAGACCTGAGGTTGCGCCGGAATGTTACAAGTGTGGGGGGAGATTGCGAAGGTCTAGGGATAAAGACTGTGAGTTGAATGAAGAAATGATCCGATACATATTGTTACTCTAGATGGCATAAGTATGGCCTCCAGTACTACTGCAAGGAACCTTGGAGTTATTTTTGACCAGGATTTGTCCTTTAACTCACATATAAAACAAATCTCTAGAACAGCCTTCTTCCACCTACGGAACATTGCCAAAATTAGGAGCATCCTATCTCAAAGTGATGCTGAAAAACTGGTCCATGCATTTGTTACCTCTAGGTTGGACTACTGTAATTCCCTACTTTCAGGATTCCCCAGTAACTCCCTAAAGAGCCTGCAATTAATCCAAAATGCTGCAGCAAGAGTGCTGACTGGAACTAGCAAGAGAGATCATATTTCACCTTCACTGGCTTCTCTCCATTGGCTTCCAATTAAATCTAGAATAGAATTTAAAACCCCGCTTCTTACATATAAAGCTCTGAATGGTCAGGCTCCATCATATATAGAAGATCTCATAGCACCATATCATCCCAGTAGATCACTTTGCTCTCAGAATGCAGGACTAATTGTGGTTTCCAGAATTTCCAAAAGCGGAATGGTGGGTAGAGCCTTTAGCTATCAAGCTCCTCTCCTGTGGAACCAGCTCCCAGTTCAGATTCGGGAAGCAGACACCCTCTCTACTTTTAAGTCTAGGCTTAAAACCTTCCTCTTTAATAGAGCATATAGTTAGTTATAGTTATGCTGCCATAGGCTCAGACTGCTGGGGGACCCACCCCCCGATGCATTGAGCTCCTTTCCTCTTTTTGACCCTCTCTCCTCTCACCTCGCAATTGTCACCACTGTATGTCATTAACTCTGTTTTTTTTTCTCCCGTAGTTGTCTTTTTCTTTCTCTGTCCCCCTCTCTCTGTCTGTTTCTGCAGGTGTCCCCGGCTTTGAAGCTGTGTGTCTTCCAGTGTGCAGCTACTGGTCCTACCAACCTGCCCAATGTTTTGTGTTGCTTTTTGTTGCTCTGTTCTTTTCTCTGTTCACTTTCCACTCACCCCAGATGGTCAAGGCAAATGGCCGTCCACGCTGAGCCTGGTTCTGCTGGAGATTTCTTCCGTTAAAGGGAGTTTTTCCTCTCCACTGTTGCCTATGGCTTGCTCCAGGGGGAATTGTTGAGTTCTCTATACATCTTTATAAACTTGACTTTATTCTGTAAAGTGTCCTGAGATGACTTTGTTGTGAATTAGCACTATAAAAATAAAGTTGAATTGAATTGAGATGCTTGACATTAAATCCAACACCACATCCTGCCATCCAAGAAAACAAAGCAAAAGTATATTCATCTAAATATACACGTCAACATATACATTTATATGCAGGACAAGCACCAAGCTAGGACAGGAGATATACTCAACTAGTAAGTACTGTTTGAAATTTGTTTGTTGGTTTCAGAGGTAGCTGAGTTTCTGTCATTTTTCTTGAGTCTGCTGATTTAGTCTGGTTGTTTGTAATAGTTAAGAACTGTAGGTAGAAAGTTTTGCTCTTCTGGTGAAGTGGATATTTGGTCTGTTGTTGGTGGTAGTTTCAGCTTAGTAATCACCAAGCGTTCACACCTTTGACCTAACAAAGGCACAAGAGGTAGGTTGGTTTCAACGAGGGGGCGGTATTTTAAGTGGAGTGACCATTTAAAAACTTGGGTTTTTACTGGGTAAGCTAGGACAAGCACCAAGCTAGGACAGGAGATATACTCAACTAGTAAGTACTGTTTGAAATTTGTTTGTTGGTTTCAGAGGTAGCTGAGTTTCTGTCATTGTTCTTGAGTCTGCTGATTTAGTCTGGTTGTTTGTAATAGTTAAGAACTGTAGGTAGAAAGTTTTGCTCTTCTGGTGAAGTGGATATTTGGTCTGTTGTTGGTGGTAGTTTCAGCTTAGTAATCACCAATCGTTCACACCTTTGACCTAACAAAGGCACAAGAGGTAGGTTGGTTTCAACGAGGGGGCGGTTTCGGCTGTAGCCAATTAAGACCATATTTAAGGCACCTGTTGGGCTGGAGCGTCAGCCCTTGTTCAGCCCTCCTTGTGTGAAGACCGACGGTGTAAAGACAAGCGAGTCTACCTGCGCAAGTCCACCGAACGAGGACACTAGGTAGTTTATTTCAAACTTCTACTTCTATTTCTCTACTTTGCTCTACATTAACCCTTTCTACTCCGAAAAGCCTTTTCTTTGTTTTACTATGTGTTTTCAGCAGATCCCTGTTCTCCTTCGCAGACGTAGGACATGGCGCCCTACTAGGGGACGACATGTTTCTCATCTGCGCACTCTCACCCAGACCACTTTGCCACCAGCCTCTTTTTCTCTTGCCTTGTGGAACTGCCAGTCTGCAGTGAACAAGGCCGACTTCATTCCAGCCTTTGCTACACACTCAGCTGTTCACCTGCTTGCACTTACAGAAACCTGGATCATACCACAGAACACAGCCACCCCAGCTGCACTCTCCACCAATTTTTCATTCTCTCACACTCCTCGCTCATCAGGCCGGGGGGGTGGGACTGGACTCCTCATCAATGACACCTGGAAGTTTTCCTCGACAGCACCACTCAGCAATCTGTCTTCTCTGGAATATCATGCCGTTAGGATTACAGCACCGATTGCAGTCATGGTGATTGTGATATATCGACCACCGGGCCAGCTGGGGAACTTCTGTGATGAACTGGACATGTTGCTGTCCCACTTCCCAGAAGATGGCACTCCTCTCATCGTCATGGGAGACCTGAACATTCACCCACAGAAACCAAAGGCGGCTGATGTGTTTGCTCTTGTAAACACATTTGACCTGAGTCTGGTCTCAACTCCTCCGACCCACAAAGCTGGCAACAACCTCGACCTCATCCTCACCCGGAACTGCACCACAGACAACATCTTGGTCACTCCTCTGCATGTATCGGATCATTTCTTCATTCAACTCACAGTCCTTATCCCGAGACCTTCGCAATCTCCTCCTACACTTGTAACATTCCGGCACAACCTCAGGTCTCTCAACCCGGATCGATTCTCCTCGCTGGTCTCCGCAACTCTGCCCCCAACACAGGACCTCTCCATCTGCGATGCAGATGCAGCCACAGACAGTCTTTGCAATACACTTTCATCATGTCTGGATTGTCTCTGTCCTATGTCTTCGAAACCCGCCCGTCTCTCACCTTCTAATCCGTGGCTCACTGATGGGCTCCGTAAACAACGCACCACGCTCAGGAGTGCTGAGAGGAAGTGGCACAAATCCAAGACTCCATCTGCCCTTGCTGAGTATCAGAATCTCCTTGGACCTTTTTCTCACAGTGTCACCAGGGCAAAGATCAACTACTACCAGGAGAAGCTCAGCAACACCACGGACACCAGAAAGCTGTTCTCCACTTTTAAATCACTCATCTACCCACCTTCACCACCGCCATCTACCACTCTCACTGCTGACAACTTTGCCAACTTTTTTACCAACAAGGTGGCAGCTATCAGCTCACAGTTCTCTCCTCCAGATGATGACATCTATCTAACCTCTTCCAACACTGCACTGCTCTCATCATTTGCAATTCTGACTGACGATGATGTATCCACCCTCCTCCTCTCTAATCATCCGGTCACCTGCACTCTGGATCCAATCCCTTTCACTCTTCTTCAAGCAGTTGCACCTGCACTCATGCCAGCTATTACACAAGTCATCAACACATCTCTCAAAACAGGGACTTTTCCAACCTCTTTCAAGCAGGCCTTGATTACCCCACTGCTCAAGAAGCCTTCTCTTGATCCCTCTGTAGTGGAGAACTACAGACCTGTCTCCCTCCTTCCTTTTCTGGCCAAGACTATGGAACGAGCTGTCTTCAACCAACTCTCAGACTTCCTTTCCAAGAATAACCTCCTCGATGTCAACCAGTCTGGCTTCAAGAGGGGTCATTCCACGGAAACGGCACTCCTGACTGTTGTGGAATATCTTCGAGCTGCAAAAGCCACAGGTCAATCATCTGTCTTAATTCTACTTGATCTATCATCAGCCTCTCTACCGGTGTGCCGCAGGGCTCAGTTCTTGGTCCTCTCCTCTTTTCTATCTATACTTCATCCCTACGTGCCATCATTCACTCACATGGTCTTTCCTATCACTGCTACGCTGATGACACACAGCTCTTCCTGTCCTTTCCACCGGACGACTCCACTGTCTCATCGCGTATTTCTGCCTGTCTCTCAGACATCTCAGCCTGGATGAGTGAGAGACACCTTCAACTCAACCTCTCTAAGACTGAAGTCCTTGTCTTCCCAGCCAGACCTTTGATGCAACACAACATCAGCATCAACATTGGATCTAAAGTGATTGTCCCCACTAATTCGGCCAAAAATCTGGGGGTCATCATCGACGACCAACTGAGGTTTAAGGACCACAACCCTCAGTCTCTAGGGCTTGCAGATTTGCTCTTTACAACATCAGGAAGATCAGACCCTACATCACGGAATATACAACCCAACTCATTGTACAGGCGCTGGTCACATCCCGTCTTGATTACTGCAACGCGTTGTTGATGATCCAAAATGCGGCAGCTCGCCTAATTTTTAATCAGCCAAAAAAGACCCATGTCACACCACTTTTCAGATCTCTACACTGGCTTCCTGTTGCTGCTCGCATCAGGTTCAAACCTCTGTCTCTTGCTTACAGGGTTGTTAACTCGACAGCTCCCGCTTACCTCAACTCACTCATTCAAGTCTACAATCCTTCTCGCCCGCTGCGGTCTGCCAAAGAACGACGTCTGGTGGTCCCAGCACCACATAGAAGACACCAAGCAAAACTGTTCAGTGCAATGATTCCACCATGGTGGAACGAGCTACCAAACGCTGCACGCTCAGCTGATTCTCTCCCAATATTCAAAAAACTGCTGAAAACTGAACTCTTCCGCATCTTCCTATGCACTTAAATCTTTAATATAAAAAAAAAACCTTTCTGCTCTCTTGCACTTGTATCTCGTGAACTGTGAACACTTTTCTGATAGGACCTTGCTTTGATGTTTTCTCCTTGACTTAGATTTTTGCTTGCCTTGTACCTCACTTGTAAGTCGCTTTGGATAAAAGCGTCTACTAAATGACTAAATGTAAATGTAAATGTTATACCTTGATACACAAACAGGGCTTTTATTAAAAGCTACAGCTGATTTTCCTTTCCTTACATTAAAAACAAACAAATTTAAATTTTACACCTTCTCTTTGATTTACATCCCATATGCTATATTACATCGATTTCACCATTTTTTCTTAATGTTTTTAGAAGTTTAATAATTCTGTAAATAATTTGTAGTATTTTGAAATTCAGTAAATATTGAGAATTTAGAGACATTAAATTAGTTATAATGACACTGTTGAAATATTATTTATTTCACTTTGGTTTCTCAAGTAATCAAGTACATCTGTTTTTTAACCATTTGTAGCTGCACCCACACAAAAAATTAAGAGTTAGACTTAATTAGAAATACACATTAAAGAAAGACAAAAAACAAGAGAAGGAAAAAAAGAAGCCAGAACATACATCACACAATGTTCCATGTCATACACTGCACACTCTCAAAAAGAGAGAGAAGGGGAGGGATGAAGGTTAAGAAAGAAACAGATAAATCAGTTGAATGACCGAGTTTTAGTCAGAAGCTGTCAGGGCTGCAGCTTCTCCTCCTTTCTCTGAGGATGGAGGACCACGACGGAGCAGAGCTCTGCTTTCCACAATTTGTCAATACCTCCTGCAAGAAACTGGAGATTAGTCAGTCTGATGCTGTGCCAATGTATTTGTTGTTCTTCATCTCTGTGTTCACTGTAACTCTCAACCTGCCCGTCATCATCTCAGTCTCCCACTTCAGGCAGAGATAAACTCAGCAAAACTTAGAATGAATTTTTTTTCCTTTTTCTTTTAAGTGTGAACAGTCTGATATACAAGAAAATGTTACTTAGAGTTACTCTATAAAATAACTTTACATCTTGACACGAGACATATTTTCTGCTTTGCTGACAATGTTTTTGAATGTTAAATGTCCAGATGTGCCACATGTAAGACATATCACTTTAGATTAATGTCTGATATTACATTACATGTCTTTGTCTCCCTGGAGGCAGCTGCACACACCCACCAACCTTCTCATCCTCTCTCTGGCTGTGTCAGGTTTCTTATTTGGGCTTCTGACACCATTAGAAGTTTACCGACAAACAGCCTGTTGGTTACTTGGTGACGTCATGTGTTCTCTACATAGTTTTGTGGGCTCAGCCTCTGTTTCTGCCTCAGTAGGAGAAATGGTTCTCATATCATTTGAGCACTATGTGGCTATTTGTGACCCTCTGCATTACCCCATTAGAGTCACTGTAACAAGAGTTAACATGGATTTGTATATTTTGGATCTGTTGTGTTGTTTACTACAGTATCCATTTAGAAAATTACCAGGTAACACAACAAGGTAGGTATAATTCCTGCTATAGGGGCTGTTTTTTTATTTTTCACTAACTACATTTCAGGAATTGTTGACACTGTTTTGTCAATTATTGCTCCAGTCCCTATGATCATAATTCTGTATATGAGAGTGTTTGTGACGGCTGTGTCTCAGGCTCGTACCATGCGCTCTCATGTTGTAGCCATCACACTCCAGCATTCAGGGACTGTAATGACTAAGAAATCTGAGCTGAAAGCAGCCAGGACTCTGGTTGTTATTATACGTGTGTACTTGATATGTTTTTTTCCATATTACTATGTTTTACTGTGTTTTCTTTTCAATTATCCTGTTGATGTGTTCGTTGAAGGCCTTGCAATCTTTACAATGTATATTAACACCTGTCTGAACCCTGTGATCTACGCCTTGTTCTACCCCTGGTTTAGAAAAGCTATCAGACTCATTTTCTCTCTTCAGATACTGCAGCCTGACTCCGGTGAGACAAACATGCTGTAAACAGAGACTGCACAGTGACTGAAATGCTCAATGGACAAAGAAATTCATTTGTCAAATTCATTCATCAGACTGAGAAATATTTGTCTAGTCAACTGGGGAGAGGCAGGATTGGTTTCCATTTTCTTTCTAATTTTGACTACTACTACTAATTGGTAGTACATGTTGAGAAGCTCAATATTGAAGTACTTGATAGTACCAGAACTGAGGTAAGAAAATTATGTTACTGAGTTACTGATAGAAAAAACCGAAAGTATTTAACCACTTAAATACTAATAAAGTTAGTAAAGATAAAGTTAATGTACAAGTCTCATCCAGATTTGTGCCTTGTAGGTAAAGTCTGCAGAAAGTACACTTTTAAGGAGAGAACAACTTTACAAACCTAATTTGTGACTAAAACGATTGAACGTGGAGTATTAAAGCCTCACTCTAAAGCTTCCATTTTTCCAAAATTATACATGAATAAACACAGCTTCCTGATCAAATTGTAATTCCTGTTTAAAAGGTTTCTAACCTCCACCCAATTTTAACAACTTAAGCCTTTAAGTAGACCCAAGAGCAACGAGGCGAGAGGGGTTCGGTTAGATGAAATTAGTTTTATTGAAAATGTTAATACAGGACAGGGAAAAACAACCAACATAAACTCACTCCTATGAAGGAGGACAAAACTTGCAAATCCCAGAGGGATGACTGCAAAACTGGAAACAAGGAATTAACGGAGACATAACCACAAGGAATTTAACAAGGGCAGAAAATGAAAAACTAGGAGGCGGAACGAAAGATAAACATGGGTTAAATGAGTGGTAACCTTAAAACCCAGGACAGTGAAACTACACTGTGATGGCCTAAGCCAGATCTGGGTCCTGTCTTTCTCCGTGTGTGACTGTGTTTTTCCTTGTTTACCAGGAAGCCAGTGGGTGGAGCTGAGATTTAGGCATGCCGTACACCTGTGTCAATTGGGTTGAGGTTCCTATAAAGGAAGGTCTCTTCCCCTAGGCCTGCTTGCTGAGTTCTCTTTTAGTTTTGTTTACATGTCTTTTACACTTTACATCCAACACTGATTTGCTCACAAACTAATTTGAATATTTATTTACTCAATTAAAATATGTTGAGTTTATTGAGAACCTTGTGTGGCCTCCTTTCTTTGTCACATACTGTTGAGCCAGGTTGTGACAAAATGGGGGCTCGTCCTTAATATACCCTAATTGTTTCCTGGTAAGTTTCTCAATTGATTTGAAATTACTTTTGGGAATTGTTTATTTCTCCATTTGTGTTTCTATTTCATAGTATATCTTTAGCGTTTGCTCCTTGAATATATACTGATTTTACAACAAGTACATCTTGATTTGTTGTAATTTGGTTTAGGTAGTACAAGTTTTTGGAGGCCGCGTGGTTCATGAGGTTGTGTTTGTTGCTTGTAACATGGACTGGTTGATGCATGTCGATTTGGTTAATTGCTGAGCAGATTTTTTTTGGGGGTTGAGCTTTGGTGCTGTCTTAAAATTTGAGGCAGTTTGAATGAATTTGAGTCATGGACAGTGATGATTGCACATGTAAGAGTGGCGCTTTCCCTTGTAGGATGTAGGAGCACTTCCCCTTTGGGATTTGTTCAGAAATTTTTGTAGTGTCGCGGTGAAAGCGGTTAGAGCGGTTGTCTAGGGGGCACATCCATGGACTTGAGGGGGTCGCTGTTTTTGCAGTTGCCTTTCTCACTCTATTGGTTTTTAGTGCATAAGTACCCACTGCAAGTAGCTGCATGAAGACTGGGGTGAGATTAATAAGTCGTATGGGTAGGCAGTTAGCAGGAAAGCTCTAATATATATATTTTTGGATCCACACTGTCCTGTGATGGAAAATGTCCTAACTTTTGTTCAGTCTCCTTCTGAACAACTGTTAAATAGTTGTACAAAAGAGCAACTTTTAAAGCTTGTTGAGCATTATAATGTTGATGTTGGAGAAAAAAGGTTGAAGGATGAAATTAAAAGTGTATTGAAGGCTACTTTAGCGGAAAAGGGTATTGGGCGGTTAAATTGCGAATTTCAAGTGAAAGTACAATGGAGCCTGTACGTTCTCCTGCAGTAACTTTGACCTTTGAGCAACAAAAGGAACCTTTATTGCTGCAAATGGAAAGGCATAAAAATCCACATAGAAAAGGAAAGACTAAAGCAAGCTTTTGAAAAGGAAAAATGTGAGTTGGCGCAGTATCGTTTGGATCTTATTAGAGCTGGTAAAATTGTAACTAGTGTTGACATGGAGGGTTTAGATGATCAGGAGGTATTAGTCTCACATGGTTCAAAAAAGTTTGGTACTAAATGCAAGTCACTAACAACATCAAAGTTTGATGAGCGAGACCCTGACACTTTTTTTCTCTCCTTTTTGAACGTGTTGCCGATGTGAGAGGTTGGCCAGAAGCTGACCGTGTAGTAATTTTACAATCTGTGTTAACTGGTATGCGACAGGAGGCATATTCAGCGCTTACTATAGCTGATAGTCAGAAATACTCAACTGTTAAAGATGCAGTTTTAAAAGCCTATGAGTTGATACCAGAGGCTTATCAACAGCGATTTAGATCCTGGAGAAAGTCTGATAAACAGTCACATGTCCAATTTGCAAGGGACTTGTCTAAGCACTTTAATAGATGGTGCTCTGCTTTATGAAGACTTGTATGATCTGATGGTGCTGGAGCAGTTTAAAAATTCTCTTCCGCCTGAGATTTCTAGTTATGTTGCTGAGTGTGGTGTGAAAACTGCATCTGATGCAGCTACTCTACCAGATGAGTATGTGCTGGCACATAAGGGGAAATTCGATCATTTTGCTTTAGGTATTAATGTTAATCATAAACCTCCAGGTCATGCACCTAAATATTATTGGTCTGAGACAACCAAAATGACTCGTGGCTTTTTTTCAGAGTGCAGTTATTGCCATGATATGGGACATTGGAAGACAGACACCAGGAACACAAAAACACTGGGAAGAGCAAAACATGAACATAACATCGAAACCAGACTAACTCACACTAGAAAACAAATAATCTCCAAAGGTTAAGGCAACAATACAGGAAGCGACTGAGACACGGGGATCCATAACAAATCAAACCTCAAACTAAAGATATTGGTAACAGAGTCCATATGAACAGGGTCAGGTGACCAAGAATCATGAGTCCGGTATATCGGAAGACACCATGTTGTACTGATGGCAGCAACAAACAAAGACGATGATCCAACCAGGAACAGAGGAAGAGCTGGGTTTAAAAAGGGCAGGGGAACAGGTGAAAACAATTGAGAGCAGTGATGAAAAGTGGTAAAATTATAGAAATAAACTGGGGACAGGAAATGGAAAAAGGGGAACAAAATAAAATTCCAAGGCAGGAAGTGAATGAGAGTGTCAGATCATGACAATAACAATGAGCAACTTCTGAACAACAGCCAGCTTCCTGACGGTTTTTATTCTTTCCTCTCACCTTCCTGACAAGTTTTTATTCTTTCCTCTCACCTTCATAAGCAGTTGATCTCTGCCTTAAGATTAAAATGTAAAAGTAATAGTGGTATGAATGAGCTGTTAACCTAATTAATAATAATAATAATAATAAATAAATACTCTTGAGCGCTTTTTTAACATCAAATTCATCAGTTCATTTTGATTCTGTCAGGAGTGAATACAACCTCTCTGCTCAAAACCGTTGGCAACAACATTCTTCAAAAGTTTGCTTTTTAGGGTACAGGGTTGATCTGTCCTACTTTTTAAGTAGGGTTTGTGTGCAGCCTAACACTGAGGAAATATGATTTAGTGCAGAAAACAAAGTGAGGATTTGGAGAATTTGCATTTGGATACTAGACATCATAAAGTATGACAATCCAGAGTTAAACCTAGAATGCAGAGATCCAGTCCTACACGCCTCTCTGCGGTATCCTTACAACTCCTTATCTTATTTAAGTGGTTAGAGACTGTGTCTGGTCCCCCACCAAGTAAATTACATAAACTAAAAACGACAACAAGAGAAGGTTATATTAGGTTATCATGATTAATCATGATAACCTAATAAAAGTTAAGAGTACTCGTCTTACAGAACAAAACCCCAAACAAAACTATTAAATGTGGATTATTAAATATCAGATCTCTCTCTTCTAAATCTCTTTTAGTAAATGACATAATAAGCGATCATCAATTCAATTTATTTTGTCTCAATGAAACTTGGTTTCAGCAGGAAGAATATGTCAGTTTAAATGAGTCAACCCCCCCAAGTCATATTAATTATCATGTTACTAGAAGCACAGGCCGAGGTGGAGGAGTTGCAGCAATCTTTCATTCTATCTTATCAATAAACCCTAGACCTAAACATAGCTGTAAATCATTTGAGAGCCTTACTCTTAGCCTTTCACACCCAAACTGGAAAACTCAAAAACCACTTTTATTTGTTATCGTGTACCATCCTCCATTCCCTTATTCAGAGTTTTTGATTGAATTTTCTGATTTTCTATCTGATTTAGTGCTTAGTACAGATAAAGTCATTATAGTGGGTGACTTTAACATTCATGTAGATGCTGACATTAACTGCCTGAGCACTGCGTTTAATTCATTATTAGATTCAGTTGGTTTTTCCCAAAATGTAAATAAACCCACTCACTGTTTTAGTCACACGTTAGACCTTGTCCTTACGTATGGAATTGAAGCGGATAATTTAACCATATTTCCTCACAACTCTCTTCTGTCTGACCATTTTTAATAACATTTGAATTTACCATAACGGACTATATAGCAGTTAGGGAAAAATTCCACTATAGCAGATGCTTAAGTGAAAAAGCTGTCAACAAATTTGTGAATTGGCGCTATATAAATAAAGTTGAATTGAATTGAATTGAAATTTAAAGAAATTATTTCTTCATCATTTGCTTCACCATATGTTAATACAATGGAAAGTAGTCTCCTTAATGTTACTCCTGCACAAGTAGATTATCTTGTTGACAATTCTGCAGCCTCACTACATACAATACTCGATAGTGTTGCCCCTCTAAAAAAGAAGGCAATAAACCAGCAGAGGCAATCTCCATGGTATAGTTTACAAACACGCAACTTAAAACAGGAAACACGAAAGTTGGAAAGGAAGTGGCGTTCCAGAAAGTTAGAAGAATCTCATTTAGCCTGGAAAAATAGTTTAAAAACGTACAAAATAGCTCTCAGTGATGCCAGAACAGCATATTATTCATCATTAATAGAAGAAAACAAGAACAACCCCCGGTTTCTGTTCAGCACTGTAGCCAGGCTGACTAATAGCCATAGTTCTGTTGAGCCTACTATTCCCTTAACTTTGAGCAGCAATGACTTCATGACCTTCTTTATGAATAAAATTGTACCTATTAGAGAAAGAATTCACCAGATCCTCCCCCCAAAAATTACAGATAGATCTTCATGTACAGCAGTGCTAGAATCATGGATAAGGCCCCACTCCCTGTTAGACTGCTTTTTACCCATATATCTCTCTGAGCTAACTTCAATTATTACCTCATCTAAACCAACAACCTGTCTGCTAGACCCTATTCCAACTAAGCTGCTCAAGGAAGCGTTACCCTTAATAGATACATTCATATTAAATATCATCAATCTATCTTTAGAAACAGGCTATGTACCACAGGCCTATAAGGTAGCTGTAATTAAACCATTACTTAAAAAACCCTGTCTTGACCCAGGTGTTTTAGCCAATTACAGAACAATATCTAATCTCCCCTTTATTTCTTAGATAATTGCAAAAGTAGTCGCAAAACAATTATGTGATCACCTTCATAGGAATAATTTGTATGAAGACTTTCAGTCAGGATTTAGAGTTCATCATAGTACAGAAACAGCACTGGTAAAAGTCACCAACGATCTTCTCATAGCCTCAGATAATGGACTCACCTCAATACTTGTTCTGTTAGATCTTAGTGCTGCATTTGATACCATTGATCATAACATTTTATTACAGAGACTGGAACATGAAATTGGAATTACAGGAACTGCACTAGGTTGGTTTAAATCTTATCTATCTGATAGATTTCAATTTGTTCATGTTAATGATGAATCCTCCATGCACACAAAGGTTTGCTATGGAGTTCCACAAGGCTCTGTGTTAGGACCAATAGTTTTTACTTTATATATGTGTCCTTTAGGCAACATTATTAGAAAACACTCCATAAATTTCCACTGTTATGCTGATGATACGCAGCTATATTTATCTATGGAACCAGATGAAAATAATCAGTTAATAAAGCTTCAAGCATGCCTACAAGACATAAAGGCCTGGATGTCCCACAATTTTTTACTTTTAAACTCAGACAAAACTGAAGTCATAGTATTTGGGCCCAAAAATCTCAGAGATATGATGTCCAACCATATTGTTACCGTAAATGGCATAAGTCTGGCCTCCAGTACTACTGCAAGGAACCTTGGAGTTATTTTTGATCAGGATCTGTCCTTTAACTCACATATAAAACAAATCTTTAGAACAGCCTTCTTCCACCTACGGAACATTGCCAAAATTAGGAGCATACTGTCTCAAAGTGATGCCGAAAAACTGGTCCATGCATTTGTTACCTCTAGGTTGGACTACTGTAATTCCCTACTTTCAGGATGCCCCAGTAACTCCCTAAAGAGCCTGCAATTAATCCAAAATGCTGCAGCAAGAGTGCTGACTGGAACTAGCAAGAGAAATCATATTTCACCTTCACTAGCTTCTCTCCATTGGCTTCCCATTAAATTTAGAATAGCATTTAAAACCCTGCTTCTTACATATAAAGCTCTGAATGGTCAGGCTCCATCATATATAGAAGATCTCATAGCACCATATCATCCCAGTAGATCACTTCGCTCTCAGAATACAGGCCTACTTGTGGTTCCCAGAATTTCCAAAAGTAGAATGGGAGGTAGAGCCTTTAGCTATCAAGCTCCTCTCCTGTGGAACCAGCTCCCAGTTTAGATTCGGGAAGCAGACACCCTCTCTACTTTTAAGTCTAGGCTTAAAACCTTCCTTTTTAATAAAGCATATAGTTAGTTATAGTTATGCTGCCTTAGGCTTAGACTGCTGGGGGACCCACCCCCCGATGCACTGAGCTCCTTTCCTCCTCTTGACCATCTCTCCTCTCCTCTCACCTCGCAATTGTCACCACTGTAACTCTGTGTGTTCTCTCCCGTAGTTGTCTTTGTCCTCCTCTGTCCTCCCCTCTCTCTGTCCCTTTCTGCGGGTGTCCCCCGACTTTGAAGCTGTGTGTCTACCAGCATGCAGCTACTGGTCCTACCAATCTGCCTGATGTTTTGTTGTTGCTTTTTGTTGCTCTGTTCTTTTCTCTCTCCTCTTTCCACTCACCCCAACCGGTCGAGGCAGATGGCCGTCCACCCTAACCCTGGTTCTGCTGGAGGTTTCTTCCGTTAAAGGGAGTTTTTCCTCTCCACTGTTGCCTATGGCTTTCTCCAGGGGGAATTGTTGGGTTCTCTTTATATATCTTTATAATCTTGACTTTATTCTGTAAAGTGCCCTGAGATGACTTTGTTGTGAATTGGCGCTATATAAATAAAGTTGAATTGAATTGAAAAAAATAGTGTTTAGTGATGAGGATATCCTTATCAGATGACTGTTATATGAACCCCCCCCCCCTTCACTGGATCTCTTGCATGATGGTTAATAATACTATGTCACCTGCCAGTCACGATCAGTGCGCTGGAGATCCCTCTAATCAAATGTTTCTACAGTATAGCACGATGGGAACACCTCCTTTAAGTGCATATATAGTTTTAAAAGTAGCTGGTCATCATCCTAGCTATTGCTGCTGCTGATATTTTTTGTGAGTACGACTCAGTCGCTGCTACTCTCAACTTATTTAGAGCATAGTTGGTTATTTTTTCTTACACTTACACTGTGTTGTTTTTATGTCTCTAGCGGAAGAAGTTCTAGAGAGATGGGACACTCTGCGTGTCACATACATCCCATTGCACAAATTCAGGAATGTTATAGTACATACAGTTAACCAGATAAACGTTAGAGAGATACCAACATTTAATTCTGTGGAGTTGTGTCAGCATGTGGACTTGCTTGATATTGGTTTAAGCAACCTGCAGGATGTGCCAAATAGGATTAGAAACATGTTAACAGATTTGATAAACAGCGCATTGCAAAATTCACCAGCAGATAGTTGTTTAAATGTAGTGTTGACAGGTTCTTCACTGGCGAGTGATGTTCAAACTGTATTACGCGCCAGCGATCAGTATAATGCAGACATGTTTCTAGAACATATTGCCCAGTTGATGCAGAGTAATGAGAGCAATGAGATTAATGAGGTGGCAGTGCTCGTCTAAAGTTAGGAAACATCCCATATGATGATGTAATTAGGAAGAAAATATTTTTTCTTCATACCCAGAGATCCTACCATTGAAAACAATAGAACATAACAATAGATCCTCTTCTATTTGACTCTCTGTCGCCGACTGCATGTATGACTAAGGATTATGAGTATTGTTATTTGTTCCACAAGAAAATATTATCATGAGCTCTTGTAACACCACCATCTCCCTACTCTTTCTAAAAAGTTACTCATATTTGCCGCATCTAAAGATCTATTTACTCTCCCAGGACCATACTCCACTCTTCCCCATAAGAACCTTGCTTCTCCTCTACAATCTGCTCGTCTCCCCACTTTAGTAAGTCTGGTGTCATGTTTTGACTCCATACCTTACTGCAGTGACTTCTGTGATACAGAACCAAAAAAAGAAGTAAACTTTAAAAGTGACAACTATGCCATTTTTTCTTTTTAATTTACAATACTGATAATATTACTTATAATAATTTGTATAACATGCAGTTGGTTCATGTGGCCTCAAGGTGTAATCATTGTGTTAAACTGCCTCAGACCAGAGAACAGAACAGGAAAGGGTTGATGCAGGTTTGGACAGTGACAGAATTTTCAGAAACACACAAACTCAGTTCCTAAGTACTTGTCTAAAACAGCAGGACACATACAGTCAGGGTCATAAATATTAAAACCGAAATAGATTTTTTGGCCTTTGGCCTCTGTACACCAAATGCAACCGCAAAGGGTAGAAGACAGTGTCTTCTTGTGCCAGTCCCAAGTCTGGATAAGTGCAGAGGGTTCTCAGGCAGGGCATCCGACGTAAAACCTGTCAAATAAAAAATGCGAATCATGACTTTCACACCAAAAATGACTCCCATACCAGATTGGTCGGGGCCCGGGTTAACAACGACCGCCACCAGTGCTGTTGACTGGTAGCGGTGGAAATTGGAAATTGGACTACTGTTGGTTGAAGAAGGAGAGGAGGAAGGTGTGTTCATAGCCAGAGAGAGAAAAGGAAAGCTACGAATGCAGGACTGACAGTAGGGACTTTGAATGTTGGGACTATGACAGGGAAGGCTGCAGAGTTGGTTGACATGATGCAGAGTAGGAAGGTGGATATACTGTAAGTCCAGGAGACCAGGGGGAAAGATAGGAAGGCTAGAAGCTTAGTTTTAACATGGCTCAGGTAGGAGGAGAAATAGAGTAGGAGTTATCCTGAAAGAGGAGTTTTGAGTTGATGAGTATGAAGCTGGAAATTGAAGGTGTGAAGTTCAATGTTGTTAGTGGTTATGCCCCACAGGTAGGATGTGAGTTAGAAGAGAAGGAAAATTCTGGACTGAGTTAGATGAAGTGATACAGAGCATCCCCAGAGGTGAGAGAGTGGTGATTGGTGCAGATTTCAATGGACATGTACGTGAAGGGAACAGAGCTGATGAGAGTGTGAAGGGCAGGTTTGGTCTTCAGGACAGAAATGCAGAAGGACAGATGGTGGTAGACTTTGCAAAGAGGATGGAAATGGCTGTAGTGAACACTTTCTTCCAGAAGAGGCAGGAATATAGGGTGACATTTAAGAGCGGAGGTAGAAGCACTTAGGTGGACTACATCTTGTGTAGACTTTGTAATCTGAAAGGGATCAGTTAAAGTATTGGTTGGTGAGAGTGTAGCCAGACAACACAGGATGGTGGTTTGTAAAATGGCTCTGGTGGTGAGGAAGATGAAGAGGACAAAGGCAGAGCAGAGGACAAAGGGGTGGAAGTTGAAAAAGAAAGAATGTTGTTTAGTTTTTAGGGAGGAGCTGAGACAGACTCTGGGTGGTCGGGAGGTGCTCCCAGATGACTGGACAACTCCAGCAAATGTGATCAGGGAGACAGGTAGGAGGGTACTTGGTGTATCATCGGGAAAGAGGAAAGTGGACAATAAGACTTGGTGGTGGAATGAGGAAGTTCAGGAGTGTATACAGAGAAAGAGGTTAGCTAAGAAGAATTAGGACACTGAGAGGACTGAAGAGAGTAGATAAGAGTACAGGGAGATGCAGCGTAAGGTGAAGGTAGAGTTGGCAAAGGCCAAACAAAGAGCATATGAGGACTTGCTAGGTTGGAGAGGTGGATTTGTACATATTGGCCAGACAAAGAGATAGAGATTGGGAGGATGTGCAGCAGGTTAGGGTGATTAAATGTATTCACAGGTGGCAGGAGTGTGATGGGAAGATGGAAGGAGAACTTTGAAGAGTTGATGAATAAGGAAAATGAAAGGGAAAGAAAGAGTAGAAGAGATGACTGGTGTGGAGCAGGAAGTAGCAAAGATTAGTAAAAGTGAAGTGAGGAGTACGTTAAAGAGGATGAAGAGTGGAAAGGCAGTTGGTCCTGATGACATACCTGTGGAGGTATGGAAGTGTCTAGGAGAAGTGACAGTATAGTTTCTGACTAGTTTGTTTAACAAGATTTTGGAGAGTGAGAGGATGCTGAGGAATGGAGGAGAAGTGTACTTGTGCCCATTTTTAAGAACAAGGGAGATGTGCAGAGCTGTGGCAACTACAGAGGAATAAAGCTACTGGGAAAGAGTAGTGGAAGCTAGGCTAAGGGCAGAGGTGAGCATTTGTGAGCAGCAATATGGTTTCATGCCTAGAAACAGTCCAACAGATGCAGTATTTGCTTTGAGGATGCTGATGGAGAAGTACAGAGATAGTCATAGGGAGTTGCATTGTGTCTTCGTAGATTTAGAGAAAGAGGAGCTGTAGTATTGTATGAGGAAGTCTGGAGTGGCAGAGAAGTATGTTAGAGTGGTGCAGGACATATATGAGAGCTGTAAGACCATGGTGAGGTGTGCTGTAGGTGTGACAGAGAAGTTCAAGGGGAAGGTGGGTCTGCATCAAGGATCTGCTCTTACTCTCTTCTTGTTTGCTCTGGACAGGCTGACAGATGAGGTTAAACAGGAATCTCCATGGACTATGTTGTTTGCAGATGACATTGTGATTTGTAGTGAGAGCAGGGTACAGGTGGATGAACATCTAGTGAGATGGAGGTCTGCTCTGGAAATCAGAGGAATAAACCTTAGTCACAGCAAGACAGAATACGTGTGTGAATGAGAGAGAGCCAAATGGAATGGTGAGGTTACAGAGAGCAGAGGTGAAGAAGGTGCAGGACTTTAAGTACTCAGGGTCAACAGTTCAGAGCAACGGAGAATGTGGAAAAGCGGTGAAGAGGCGTGTGCAAGCAGATTGGAACAATCATGGAGAAGTGTCAGGTGTGTTGTGTGATAAAAGAGTGGTTCCCCAGGAGAGGAGCTTAATAATGTTGCCTAAAGGAGACATATATAAAGTAAAAAGTATTGGTCCTAACACAGAGTCTTGTAGAACTCAATAGCTAACCTTTGTGTGCATGGAAGATCATCATTTCCATGAACAAACTGAAGTCTATCAGATAGATACGATTTAAACCAACCTAGTGCAGGTACTTTAATCCCACTTTCATGTTCCAGTCTCTGGATTAAAATGTTGTGATATTGATGTGGATATTGAATGCAGCACTAAGATCTAACAGAAAAAGTATAGAGACTAGTCCATTATCTGAGGCCAAGAGATGATCGTTGGTGACTTTTACCAGTGCTGTTTCTGCACTATGATGAACTCTAAATCCTGACTGAAATTCTTCATACGAATTATTCCTGTAAAGGTGGTCACATAATTGTTTTGCAACTACTTTTAAGGAATTTAGAAATAAAGGGGGAATTGATAATGGTCTGTAATTAGCTAAATCATCTAGTTCAAGATGAGCTAGAGGAGGTAGATGAGGTAATAATAGAAGTTAGCTCAGCGAGATCTATGGGTAAAAGCAGTCTAGGAGGGATTGTGGCCTTATCGATGATTCTAACAATATTGTACGAGAAGATCTATCTGTAATATTTGGGGGGAGATTCTGGTGAATTTTTTTTTCTAATAAATACTATTTTATTCATAAAGAAAGTCATGAAGTCATTGCTGCTCAAAGTTAAGGGAATAGACGTCTCAACAGATCTATGGCTATTAATCTCCCATTAGGATGGAGATTAAACTTCCAAGATGGTGGTGCAGAATAGCACATAGTGGCCACTTCGGAGCAGACTTGGTGCAAAATAGTGTTGTTAGCCAACTTCGTACAACCTCAGTAACTTATGGAAATAGGAACAACCAATGTCTACACACTACTAGAAGTCAAAAATGACAGCAGAGATATTCTGCATGATGATCTGCGAGAGACAGTTTTAACCGTTCTCGATGGTCTGCCCTATTTTTTAGACCCTGTACCTCAGCTCCTTATCTCTGGCTCACTGACCAGATCTGTGATCAATGCACAATAGTCAGAAGTGGAGGAAGAGGAGGTGGCAGAAGTCCAATACCATCTTCTCTGGTTGATTATATGAGCATGCTTGCGTCTTCTTCCACAGTGTCACCAAGGCGACAACTGAAGACTCTCAAATCACTTCCCTACCCTAGTCCTCTTCAACCATCCACCTCCCTCACTGCCAACAACTTTGCCAACTTTGCCTAACTTCCTAATTCCAAGTTCTTTCTTCCGGATCGCGGCATCCTGCTAACTTCATCTAATAGCACATCGCTTTCCTCGTTTTCCATTTTGACAGAGGATGACATATCCACCCTTCTCCTCTCTAACCATCCTACCACCATCCCAACTCCTCCACTCTCCTTCAAACAACTGTGCCCACACTAATTCTAGCCACTACAAATATAATTAATACCTCTCTCACAACAGGCAGCTTCCCCACCTCATTTAACCGGGTCCACATACCACTTCTTAAGAAACCTACTCAGGAGCCCTCCCTTTTAAACAATTACAGACGTTACTCTTCTTCCATTTTGGGCCTGGACCTTTTTAAAATAGTAGTTTTCAAGTTGAAGAATCCCACAGACTGCAAAATTTGCAGCTCAATCATCTATCTTAATCCTACTTCATCTATCTGCAGCCTTTAAACCTGTGGTGAGTGTGGAAAAAAGACCTATAGTGGAAGAAAGAAAAGTGCGGAAAGGAGTATATGAGTATATGATTGAAAGGGCTCTAAAGGGTAATGTGGTGCAAGGTTATGAAGGATTTTAAAAGTAAGCAGGAGAATTTTTAGGTCAATACATTATTTGGTGGGAAGCCAGTGAAGAAGCTGAAGAGTAGAGGTGACATGTTGTAGGGCAGGAATCTGGGTTATAATACAAGCAGCAGAGTTCTGAACCATTTGGAGTTTATGGAGAATCCTGTGTGCAATACCAGCTAACAGAGCATTAAAGTGATCAAGACGGTTAGTGACCAGAGAGTATATAAGGACAGAGAAAGAAGGCGAGCAATGTTACGGAAATGGAAGTAACATGTTTTTATGGTGCTATTGACATGGGGTACAAAAGATAAGGTGCTATCAGAGAGAACACCCAAGTTTCAGACTTAGACAGGGTGGATTTGATCAGACGAACATCAGTCTTCTTACTATGAATCTGAAGGAAGTGTAAAGTAAACCATGATTTTATTTCATATAAAAACTTAGTGAGTGGGACAGCATAGTCAGGCTTTGTAGATATAAAAGTTGTGTATCATCTGCATACCAGTTAAAATGAATACCCAATTGCCTGAAAATATGGCCAAGGTGGAGGAGAGAATTAAAAATGAGAGGGCCGAGGACAGTCTTGTGGAACACCACTACTGACAGGATAGGACTATGAAAAAAACATTTTTAAATGCATAAAATGGGTACGATCGGAGAGGTATGAAAGTAAACCAGGCGAGAGAAATGCCAGTAATGCCAATAGCTGCTAGGCGGTCCAATAAGATGTTATGTGAAATGATGTCAAAAGCTTTGTTCAAATCAAGCAGGTCCAAGATGGTGCGTCATCAGCCTTGGGATGAAACCCAGACTAAAATGATCCAAACAGATTATTGTCATTAGGATGAGCTAAAATCTGTGCTGCAACTACTTTGTCCAAACTTTGTGAGATAAATGGCAAGTGAGAAATATATTAAGGTCATTGGGGTCAGCACCAGGTTTCTTAAGAATTTAAATTGTAGCAGTTGTTTTAAGGGATTATGGAATAAATCCATTAATCAAAGAATAGTGGCTAATCCAAATAATATAGGGTGAAAGTAAAGATGTACATTTTTTAACCAGGTGAGCTGGCAGAAGATCAAGCAAACATGTTTAACACTTTTTAAAATTTTTAAATGAGACTATAAATTTCTGATTCACTAGAGAGCTTGACATTGTGACATGGTTGAGAAAGCTAACTGCTCATGTATTTCTGCAATTTTGGAACTGAAAATGTTACAAATGCCTCACAGTGAGCAGTACAATACAGATGAGGTGGAAGTGAGTCAGGAGGTCCTAAAATATTCTTGAGAACAGAACTTTGATGTTGCCATGACCAGATTTAATTAAGTTTTTATAATACAACGATCTGGATGCAGAGAGAGAGTCTTAATAAGCATGGATGTGTTCATGGTACATTTCCTTGTGTACTATAAATCCAGTTTTTTTTTTAGAGATGTTCCAGGTGATGGCCTCTATATTTGAGCTGGCGTAGTTCCGGAAGTAAAACCAGGGAGCGTAACAGTCCAGGTTTTGAGAGGTGCCACAGTCTTCAAAGATTATGTAGTTCAGAGAAGTAAAGAACCAGATCATCAGTAGTTTTCAACTGGACACTACCAAGGATGTTATTAATAGCAGTGGAATAAGTAGAGGGTGTATGAGCCAACCAAGGGGGTTAGTTTAGTTATTTTTTTATGTAATGTTTGCCTGTTTGTGTAATGTAATTGTTTATTTAATGTGTTTTTGTGATGTGTCTGTGTACTGATGATATCATTAGTGACATCATATGGCTTTGATAGTTTGCCTTTGATGGTTGCCTTTGTAGTTTACCTTTAAGTTTGTTGACCAGTGGTCAAGGAAACAATGCAATGCTAGGGGTTTGTTAAAGAGAGAGACAGTTTAGCTCAACTATTGAAGGGTGTAGTCGTGACACAGTAACTAGAGCGGAGGAACTGATTACAAGACAGCAAGAGAGTTCAGCTCAGCTACTGAAGGGTGTCGACGTGACACGGTAACTAGAGCAGAGGAACTCTGACTAAAAGAAAGGTGTGGACCGCAACAAGGTAGAAGAAAAGGTTCTGTGTATAGCTGTAGAGGCACAGGGTTTCTTACTAAGTTCTGCGTGTCCTGTGAGTTTTGTGAGTTCAGACATACTTTGAGAAACCTGTTTGATGAAACAAGCCAGTAAGTGTGCTTGTGAAGCCAGTAAGTGTGCTTGTGAGATCACTGTGCTTAAAGTTGTATGTACAATTCATCTGTCATCGGCTAAGTTGAGAAGCAAGTACAATAAATGTTCAATGTTTGTCTAACAACGATCTCTGGAGTAAAGTATGTGCTGAAGCGTCAGGAGCGTCAGATTCAAGTAAGATCACCTCTACATAGGGATTGACATTTTGCTTCTTGCGAAAATACGTGGTGCATTGTTGAAGAATTTTGGTAATGATAAGTTAACGTTGAATGATATTAACTTATTGTCAGATGTGCGTAAACCCAGTAGCAATAACAGAAACAACAAATTTATTGCTGTCCATATGCTGCAAGCTGTCAGTGCTACAGAAAGCAAAACAGTATGGTGTTCCTTGCAGCTAATGCTTCATTCTTCCTCCTCCAAACAAGCTAATCCATAGTCCTGAAAAGTCAAGTTTTGTTTCATTGCTTAACAGAATCGCCATATTTCTCTGGCTAATGTATATTATTTTCAGCATAATAAAGCCGACTTTTCTTTTACTTTTCGGTCAGTAGTGGTGTATGTCTTGGAATTCTGACGGTGCAACAGGCGCAGAGGTTTCAGTATGCACAGTAAGTGAGTATTCACAATTGAAAGTTTCCAAGTCTTGCTGCAGGTCTTACGCAGTTACTGGAGTGTTTTTCTACACCTGCCTCCTCAGAAATCTGGTTGCAGTCCGTTATAACTTCTTTGTTTTCCTGGAATGTGGTGTGTTCTATTCCAAGCACACCTGGTGCAACTAATGAAGTCCTTGATTAGTTTCATAAGATAGGCTTGAGAAATAACCCAATTTGCAAATGTGTGATGTTGAGAGATTCCATTTAGGGTATCCAATAGTTTGGGGGCTGCATTAGTCAATAAAAGATACATTTTGTCTTGACTTCAGAGGAATTAGTTTTAAGTCCTTGATTAGTTTCATAAGATAGGCTTGAGAAATAACACGATTTGCAAATGTGTGATGTTGAGAGATTCCATTTAGGGTATTCAATAGTTTGGGGGCTGCATTAGTCAATAAAAGATACATTTTGTCTTGACTTCAGAGGAACTAGTTGTAACGTCATGATCTAGCCCTCACATTCCCTTTCAGTCTTGGACTTTTATTTTGAACCTCTTTTCTCCACTTCCTTTTCCCAGTTTGTTTCTCCACCTTTACCACTCATCAACATTCACAATTATTTTCATCTGTTCCCCTGCCTTTTTAAACCCAGCTTTCCCCTCTGTTCCCTGTCAGATCATTGTCTTTGTTTTCCTTTGTCATCCATGCAACATGCTATCTTCCAGTTTACCTGACTCATGGTTCTTGGACTCCTGACCCTGTTCTTGCAGACTCTGTTTTCTGTTCCTTGGTCTGATGTTGGATTTTGACTCTCATTCTTAGTCCTTCTCTGAGTGTGCGCCTTTTTCGCCTGTGGGTTTTTGTTATCTAGTGTGTGTTGTTTAATTCATGTGTTAAATGCTTTTCCAGTGTTTTGTTATTTCCCGGTATCATTTTTACCGTTAGATCAGTCCTTCCCTCCTTGGTTTATTTGTCTCCCATTGGGATTCTTAGTATTTACTCCCCTGGTTTAGGTTTGGGTTTCTGTTTTGTTTTAAGACTTATTTGTTACACTGTCCCTAGTTTTTTGGTTACCACCCGTTTAATTCATTTTTGGTTTCCATTACGCCTTCTAATTTATCTATTTAGCCCTTGTTAAATTCCTTAGTGCCTATGTCTGAGTTAATTCCTTATTTCTGCTGCTCTTGCTTATACGAGGGGAAAGGCACTGTTAGTGGTTTACCTGCAGACTCTGGTACTTTTTCTTGTATCAGTCCTTGTCTGAACCCTGTAATCTATGTTTTGTTCTACCAGTGGTTTAGAAAAGCTATCAGACTCCTTTTCTCTCTTCAGGTACTACAGCCTGGCTCCTGTGAGACCAACAAGCTGTAAACCGAGACTGAGCAGTGACTGGATTTGTGAAATCACTCACTGAAGAACGTACATTTCTTTTTGTATAAACAACAGATCACACAAAAAATGAAAATGTGCAGTTTGTGTTTTCCAGTGAGCAGCTACTGGTCATACCAACCTACCTGATGTGTTGTTGCATTTTGTTGCTCTGTTCTCTCTCCATTTTCCGCTCACCCCAACCATTCAAGCAGATGGCCTTCCACCCTGACCCCGGTTCTGCTGGAGGTGTCTCCTGTTAAAGGGAGTTTTTCTTCTCGGTCTCCTGTTAAAGGGAGTTTTTCTTCTCCACTGTTCCACAAAGTGGAAGTACTTGTCTAGACAGTACTTCAAGTAGAAGTAACTCTTTACATTCTTTGTGCAAGTTAAAATACTAATTATACCCTCTAAAGCAAGAGTACTGCAGTTAAGAAGAGTTCTGTGTTTTCTTTGCTGTTGACATCATAAATATAAATTTAATCCAAATTTGTTCCACATGTGCCCCAAATAAAGTTTTGGCACATATATCAAATTTTCAAATTTTGTTAAGTTTAATTCATTTACAGACAGAAATTTCAAAAACCTAATTTGGGTTTACTATCGCATTACAGTATTATGTCCTCTTTATTAGCCATTCTGTTCCACATCTGCCCCCACCTACAAATCAGAAAACATTTAAATTACATTTGTCCAATCTCAGTTTGTTTAAAAGAAACAGTCTCTGTGTATAAAAAGTTACAAAGCATTCTGCTTTACAACACACATCAGAAACATAAGAGAGCATTTGGTGTTGGTTTACAGTTCCTATAATGTAGTCAGCCCTGTTCCTTCTAATAATGCAATAATCCAATTGTCATTAATTTAACTACACAGATGATATTTTTATGGCAGTTGAGACAGTTAGTTCTGTTGTGGCTGACATGTTAGTTCGTTCCATAAAGGTTATTCTAAAGTAAACAAGAGTCAAAACATCTGTGCAACATCGTCACTTATTCAATATTGGTTATGTTTAGCAATTTGTGCCTTTTTAAATAATATGCTTAACTATTTGTTAAATTGATATTAGGTGACTACTTTATTTGACTGGCTAGCTCAAGTTAACATTCATTAACCTAATAATTGTTCTTAATGCCACAAGGACTGTTTTTTTTAAATAAGGTGAATAATGTGTGGGCTCTAATATCACCACCTGCTTCTGACCCTTCAGTGTCTGTGTTGTGCCCTGTAACTTTTCACCAGTTTGAGCCTGTGAGTTGGTCTTCTTTATATGATACTGTTAGACATCTGAAGCCCTCAGTGGTTCCACCACAGCTTTTTAAAGAGGTTATCACTACTCTGGGGCCTTCTGTTCTTGGTGTTATTAACAGCAACCTTGCCTCCAGTTTCTTCCCAACACACTGCAAACATGCTACAGTGCAGCCACTGATTAAAAAGCTAGGGCTGAATACCTCTGTGTTGTCCAATTTTATGCTCATTTCTAAACTTCCCTTTATGTTAAAAAATTTGGAGAAAATTGTATATGTCCAATTGAAGGATTTTTTTTAGAGGAAAACTGCATTCTTGGTTTTCTGGTGTGGCTTTAAATCGCTTTACAGCAGTGAATCAGGTTCTTAATGACATCCTCTTAGCTACAAACGCTGGGGAATCTGTAGTCTTGGTGCTACTGGATTTTACTGCTGTCTCTGACACAGTAGATCATAGCATTTTGATTTCTCATTTAGAGCAATGGATAGGCGTCTGTGGCACTGCTCTGGAGTGGTTTATGTCATACTTGGCAGAGAGAACTTTTTGCGTACAAATTGATAATGTCCAGTCCTCTTCTGTTCCTCTGTTATATGGGGTTCCGCGGGGCTTAATTGTCGGGCCTCTCCTTTTTCCTCGTCTATCTGCTCCTCTTTGGCTCTATTCTTAGAAAGCATAATTGTCCTTTCCACTGTTATGCAGCTGACACCTAGATAGATGTGCCACTGAGACAGAAGGATGGCTATTGCATAAGCTCACTGATGGAGTGTCTTGAGGAATTACAAGCCTGGATGGCTCTTAATTTCCTCAATTTTAATGAAAAAAAAAAAGACGGAGCTTATTGTCTTTGGTCTAAGCAGCAGCAGTGGGTCCCCTCTTGTAGACCTGGCCCTTTGGCGAGCTGACATGCTAAGAGCTTGATTTAGATCAGTTTCTACAGGTGAGAAAGACAAAAATACCAGATATCTTTTGTAATCTGTTAGCATACAGTCATATAGGCATTTTTAACAATATGTGACCTTGAGTATCCTAAGATTAGAGTATCCTAAATACACAAGCCAGGCACAGGGGCTTCAATAAAGAGGCCACAACAGTCAGTGTGGGTTAACTGCCATAACGGCTATTTAATAAAAACAAAAAAAAATATTAAAATCTTAAAATTAAAAGGAAAAGAAAAAAATCATACTACGGCCGGGAGACGAGCCACCCACTGGCAAGGGGCTGGGAGTATCCTAAATGTGAAATAACAACACAACAAACCAAAACCATATTAAATAAAAAGACAACAAGCCATGTAAACACAGGGCATGCAATATAATAGTGAGTGAACTCCCAATATACCAGTAATACCCATAGGCGGAGGACCCACCCCGCCGTAGTACTAGAAACAAAAGAAAAGTCAAAACTCAACCAAATCCAAAAACAACATAACAAATTGAAACCACAACATACAACAGTACTAAAATAAACGGCAGTCAGTGCTATGCCTGCAAACAAACAAAGCACTGTTACAAAATGTGTAAGGAAATAAACATACATTTTATATTTTTATGTAAACATATAAACACCATACCTTACACCAGGTAATAAGACTGCTCCACTCGTTAACCTATAAAAGTTATGGCAGACCCACTTAAATTATAAAACAGTACCTCAGGGCATTTAAGTACCTGCTTCCACTAGATACATCAAAATTCAAAACACACAAATATAAATGTAACTTACTAAAACCATGAGCAGAAACATCTCAACAGTCACAGCAGAATGAGCAGCAGCCAGCTTCCCACACCTGCTTCACATTTCTCTCTTAATCAGTTTGCCGTTTCTCTCATTGGGTGCTGTTCCTCTATTGCCACCAACCCTACCCGAGTCCTAGTGTCTACCTGCCACAAATAGAGTACATTATAGTTGATCAATTTTAGGACTTTAACACATTAGCGTGAATATGAATACTTCCTAAAGTTGATACATTGTGACTGATTTCTCATAGATAAGATGCTGGGTTTAATGCTGCATCAGGGTCCCCACTGCACAGGAGAGCTGTAACTGTACAAAAAATGGATGCTGCGACTAGAATAAAAAGACAAATTTACTTTTCTCCTCTTTCAATCCTTTCAAGATATTTGTTCTGTTACCGATTTCCTTGTGTTTTCCCTTTCTTCCGGTGTGAAAAGCTTCTGTTTTGAATAGCTAGACAAACTGCCTGACACACACAATGAATATGTCACAGAAGGAGTTGAAGGGAACAATTTTCCTAATAGCACAACTTACATCTGCATGTGGAATTGCTGCAAAGACGTGTCATGTTTTGCAGTCATTTTTATTAAGGGTGGCGTTGGGCGACTGTGGTGCAGGAAGGTAGTGTGGTTGTCCACCAATCTCGTAGTAGTTGTTGGTTCAATCCTCGGCTCCTCCAGTCACATGTGTTAGTGTCCTCGAGGAAAACATTGAACCCCAATTTAGTTGCTATTATTGGCACTCAAAGCGCTTTACACTACTTATTCACACACACACGTAATCTTTGAGTCACACCACCCTCCGGAGCACAAACTGGGAGTTTTCAGAACCCTACATCACCAGGCCAAGAGATTTTCAACAAGGGCAGAAGAAAAGGAGAAGGAACGCAATTACATAAAACACTCAAAACCTGCAGCTACCCAAGCTGGGCTTTGTTCAAGCCTACAAAAAGATCCACTAGAAGTCCATGTCCACAACAGACAGGATAGATAAGGACAACAAACAAAACAACATTTTCATTCGAGATGTGCAGAGTTATCTGAGAAACTCATTAGAATCTTCAATAAACACCACACTGTTCACTTCAAACCCTGTAACACCCCGAGGCAGGAACTGGTCCACAGCAAGGACAAAATACCCAGACAGAAGCCCACCAATGTAGTTTATAGAGTCCCATGGAGTGAGGAACTTACGGATTTGTACATTGTAGAAAATAAAAAACCACTACACAAACACATGGCACAACATAGATGTGCCAGCTCTTCAGGACAAGAATCATCATTCCATTTACATCCAAATGAAAAGGGTCACCCCTTTGAGGACACCATTCCACATTCTACATTCTGGATAGGGAAGACCGATATTTTGAATGATTTGTTAAGGAAGACTTATAATGCAGTTCCACAGTCATTCACAGTCTAAAGCAGGAGTAGTCATTATGATGTAAGGATGTCTGGATAGAGAAAATTTCCTCATGTACAAGTCCGTAGCATCATCATGTTTAAGTTGCACTATAATTCAGTTAAATAGAATTATTATAGATATTTTGAAGTAGTATTGTCACTTCATCAATCTGCAGTGTGTGAACTCAACGACTCAAATGAACTTTAAAAGGACTAGTTTTTAAGGTTGGACCCAACAAGATGCTTGACACAACTCCTCAGTGTTAATTCATTTTATTAAAGAAGGTTACTGTTGGCAGAGCAGTATGTTAAGGTGGTAACCCCTCAGACTCACTTGGTGGCGCTGAACTCCAGTCTTTGAGGGAGGACAAACAGATGAGTGCCTAACACTGGCTTGTGGTAAATGAAGTCTGAAACAAAAACGAGACTTACTATAGTGCGTGGGGAAACGAGCCGAGCCTGGAAGGGAGGCAAGTATCTTATGGGGAGGAGTGAAGTGGTGGTCCTGGCAGTGCTTGCATGGAACATAGCCGTGAGTAATCTCCAGTTCCTGGCCAGAAACAGAACTCCAAATTCTCTTAGTTACACAGAGATCACAATTCCAAAACCCCTTCGTGACAACATCCAATAATATCCAAAATCCCTTTCAGTTTGCATGTGCACTAGCTGATGCTGAGGGAGTCCGTGACGCTCGGCACAATAATTAAAGTCCCTTACAGTAGCCTAAGTCTCACAGGTAGAAAGTCACATGGAGCAATAGGCACTAACCATGGCAGGAATTAAACATGGGCGAGGCATGGAACCAAACATGGGCGAGGCATGGAAACAAACGAACCAAACGTGGGCGAGACATGGAAAGTGTTCTCTTTTATGAGGTCCGTGATGATAGCTTGGTACCTCATGGGAACTTAGCCAAACTCAGGGTCCATGGCATAATTTACCAAATCGGTAACAGAGTCAATAGGGGGTTTTACTCACTAATACAGAGCGGCAGGCAGAGACAGGTCAATAAACGTAGCGTGGTCCGAACAGTGGAAGGCAACGAAGAGTTTCTTACGAAGGCAGACAATCTGGCAGCTGGGTTAAGGAACTGAGGAGGTATATAGAGAGAGTGATGGGAGCAAGTGAAACTGATTACTGGTGATTAGTGAAGCGGGAACAATGTAACGGGACCAGGAAACAGGAAGGGGTTGGAAAATAAAAGTCCTGAGGGAGGAAGTGAAGACTGGGATCCTGACATGAACAAAGCTATAATTCAATGCCTTTTCAACAATAGTTATTATTTGTGAAACTCTAATTGCAGAATTTAGTTGGTAATTTTTTTCAAATATAATTTCATAGTGGCATTTCACATTCCCAAATTTTAACCACTGCCACCACCTCAGAGCAGGTGAGACACAGCAGTTTTCGAGCTCCCCACTGGAAGGATGAGCATGAACGCCTCAGTCCATTCCGGATTTAAAACCTGGTTTTCTCTGTCAACCTTCCTGCGTTCCATGACACACTGACTCACAGTTTTCCCACTTTTCTTTCACTTGTCTATTCACTTCTCCCTTTATATTTTTCTCTCCCTGTCACTGTCATTTTTTTCACTCTAATACAGATTTTCAATGCCTCTATATAGTAATTGCCTGTTGTTCTCTGCCTGTGATTGTCTTACATTCTCACCTTGATCAAGGCCAATACTCATGCTTAAAAAAATGGCAATGAACTATCTCAGAAAGGGGTCGCCGGTCAAATGTAATCTCGACCAAAAATAAATAAAACTCAAGGATATGTTGTTTCAAGCTACAGGATAGAGTCTGGGTCCAGACCCAGACTGTGGTCCGCTTATGGACCTCTGGTCTAAAGCATAGACTCCAAATACACACATGAAAGTGGGGTGGGACAAAAACCCTGAGTGGCCATGAAGGTATCTATAACTTAACAATTCTACTGATTTTATAGCACGAGCCAGTTGAGCCAGTTAGTGAGAACTGAAGAAGCTTTTGGATGAGAGGAGACAAATATTCAAAAACTACCAGCAAGTCCAGTTGCCAGGGAACAGCACCTCTGGGAGTTAGATATTACATATTTATATATATTTTATAGTTTTTAGCTTATTTTACAGACTTGTAAGTTTGTAAAGATTTGAAGGAAAAAGCAAAAAAAGAATAATCTGCATCACTGATGTCAGAAGTTGTCAATTTTTAAGGTGTGTACTTTACTCCCTGATAGAATACTGATGTTAACTACTGCAATACATACACATGAGTAATGTTCTGAATATATTTAAGCCATGTAATGCTTAAATGCCTAATATAATTTCCCCAAAAGCTAGTCGATTTACCAGTGACAGAAAGACCCATGTAGAGTGTTTTCTTCAAATGCATTCTATGCTGCACACCAATTTAATGTTTAAGCCTCAGTAAACTGACCAGTCATTGGTGATTACCTGGAAACATTATCATGTACTGTACTGTACTGTTGTAAAAACTTTTGGTGTACTTTATCACCTGTGTTGCGGTTGGCTACACACTCAGACATACGTGCTAATGTACAATTGTTCATTTATATACTTTGTTTCAGTTGATTCATCTGTCTTTGGATCTGTATATGAATTAAAAACAAAAATTATCATTATTAGTCAGAATTATAAAGTAAAGGAAACCAGTCGTGCTTCTCTTCAGTTGACTGGACACTAACTCTCAGTCTCCTGCTCCTTTCCATGTCTTGCCATCTGTCTTCTGAATTCCTCTCCCTGTTGGGACTATTATTGACCAACATTAAACTACCCAGTCTGTTATCATCTGCTTTCACTTCATTTTATTTCTTCAATATAGTTCACATGCAGGGGTCTGTTGGAGTCTTTGTGCACATTTGAGGAAGAGAGACAGAATGTGAAACGTACCACATTCTTCATAGTTGTCATTTTCAAAGTTTACTTCTTATTTAGTTCTGCGTAACAGAAGTCAATGTGTGGTGCTTGTGAAAACAGACACAGAGGAAAAGACTGGTTGTAAACAGAAGCTGAATGAGAAACAGGACAAATTGGAAATGCACAGGTTAGATATCTTCAGCAGGGAGTGTGTGTGACTGGTTACTGATAGCATCATTGGAAATAATAAAGCATAATAATGCACTTCAATCAGGAGAAAATACCACAGATTATCTGACAATAACAACTTTAAGAACTGCACATTTTCATTGTTTGGATTTGTGAATTCACTCACTGAAGGATATGTACAAATTAATTTCTTTGTCATAGAGCAGATCGCATTTCAGTCACTGCACAGTCTCTGTTTACAGCATGTTGTTCTCGCGGGAGCCAGGCTGCAGTATCTGAAGAGAGAAAATTAGTCTGATAGCTTTTCTAAACCAGGGGTAGAACAAGGCATAGATCACAGGGTTCAGACAGGGGTTAATACACACAAGAAAGATGCCGATGGCTGGAGGTAAAGTAGTAGCATTGCTAATCAGTGAAAGACAGAAACAATAAGTTGGGCAGAAACATAAGATGTACACAACTACAACAACACCCAGAGTCCTGGCTGCTTTCAGCTCAGATTTCTTAGTCATTACAGTCCCTGAATCCTGGAGTGTGACAGCGGCAACATGAGAGCGCATGGCACGAGCCTGAGATACAGCCGTTACAAACACTCTCAGATACAGAATTATGATCAGAGTGATTGGAGCAATAAGTGACAAAACAACATCTACATATCCTTCAATAAAGCCAATGCCCATTACACATCGTCCATAACAGGAACTGAACCTACCAGGTTTTTCCAGATTAAACCGATAAAAAAAACCATTGTAAACAACAGAACAGATCCAACACATCCAAACACACATTTTAACTCTTCTGACAGTGACTCTGGTAGAGTAATGCAGAGGGTCACAAATAGCCACATAGCGGTCGACTGATATAAAAACCATTTCTCCTGCTGAGGCAGAGAGAGAAATTGAATATACATAGCCATGTAGAGAACACATGATGTCACCAAGTAACCAACAGCCTGTGTGTCGGTGAGCTTCTAATGTTGAATCAAGCCCAATGATGAAGTCTGACACAGCCAGTGAGAGGAGGAGGAGATTACTGGGTGTGTGTAGCTGCCTGCAGGTAGACAAAGACATGTAATGTAATATCAGACATTAATGTAAAGTGATATGTCTTACATATGGCACATCTGGACATTTAACATTCCAAAACATTGTCAGCAGAGCAGAAAATACGTCTGGTGTCAAGATGTGAAGTTATTTACACACTAACTCTAAGTAACATTTTCTTGTAAATCAGACTGTTCACACTTAAAAAAGAATCAGTTGTAAGTTTTGCTGAATTTATCTCTGCCTGAAGTGGGAGACTGAGATGATGACGAGCAGGTTGAGAATCACAGTGAAAAAACAGATGAAGAACAGCAAATTCATAAGGACAGCATCAGACTGACTGATCTCTGGTTTCCTGCAGGAGGCATTGAGGAGTTGTGGAAAGCAGAGCTCTGCTCCATCCTGGTCCTCCATCCTCAGAGAGAGGAGGAGGAGAAGCTGCAGCCCTAACAGCTTCTGAGTAAAACTCTGTCAGACAACTGATTTATCTGTTTCTGTTTGAACCTTCATCTCTCTCTCTCTCTCTCTCTCTGCCTCACATTCTCTATTAGAATAGCAACACCAATTCATAATTTTTTGCTGTAAAATTAGGACATTATGGCTTAAGATTTAAATATCAAATTTATTTTTGTGCAGACTAGGTCCACCTTTCTTGTAGGAAATTTTTATTTTGGTAAAATTTTGGCATCAGCAGTTTGATCTGCAGGACTGAATCCCCCTTCTACAACACTCACACCATGCATGTTGTCAGTGCTTGTGGAGAGATGTAAACTGCCATGATTGTTACTGTTGTGAATTCCTTCAGAAGAAAAAATTGTTAATTATTTTAAATCCCTGAAAACAGAAGTTAATAAAAGGAGATTGACTCTAATTTGATGCCGACAATTACTCCACTTTTATTGTTTTATCAAATATAATATTATTAATGTATTTGGCACAAGGGAATGCCCGTAGGCTTTGCTCCTGTAAGCACAATGATCTAGATTGCCTGTATGGCTTTAGCAGGTCAGACCTTTCAGTGCCTTAAAAAAAGTTTAAATCTTTAAATCGATCCTGAATTTGACTGGTAACCAATTCAATTCAATTTAATTCAATTCAACTTTATTTATATAGCGCCAATTCACAACAAAGTCATCTCAGGGCACTTTACAGAATAAAGTCAAGATTATAAAGATGTATAAAGAGAACCCAACAATTCCCCCTGGAGCAAGCCATAGGGAACAGTGGAGAGGAAAAACTCCCTTTAACGGAAGAAACCTCCAGCAGAACCAGGCTCAGGGTGGACGGCCATCTGCCTCGACCGGTTGGGGTGAGTGGAAAGGGGAGAGAGAAAAGAAGAGAGCAACAAAAAGCAACAACAAAACATCGGGCAGATTGGTAGGACCAGTAGCTGCACGCTGGTAGACACACAGCTTCAAAGCCGGGGGACACCTGCAGAAAGGGACAGAGAGAGGGGGACACAGGAGGACAAAGACAACTACGGGAGAAAACACACAGAGTTAATGACATACAGTGGTGACAATTGCGGGGTGAGAGGAGAGGAGAGATGGTCAAGAGGAGGAAAGGAGCTCAGTGCATTGGGGGGTGGGTCCCCCAGCAGTCTAAGCCTATGGCAGCATAACTATAACTAACTATATGCTTTATTAAAAAGGAAGGTTTTAAGCCTAGACTTAAAAGTAGAGAGGGTGTCTGCTTCCCGAATCTGAACTGGGAGCTGGTTCCACAGGAGAGGAGCTTGATAGCTAAAGGCTCTACCTCCCATTCTACTTTTGGAAATTCTGGGAACCACAAGTAGGCCTGTATTCTGAGAGCGAAGTGGTCTACTGGGATGATACGGTGCTATGAGATCTTCTATATATGATGGAGCCTGACCATTCAGAGCTTTATATGTAAGAAGCAGGGTTTTTAAATTCTATTCTACATTTAATGGGAAGCCAATGGAGAGAAGCTAGTGAAGGTGAAATATGATCTCTCTTGCTAGTTCCAGTCAGCACTCTTGCTGCAGCATTTTGGATTAATTGCAGGCTCTTTAGGGAGTTACTGGGGCATCCTGAAAGTAGGGAATTACAGTAGTCCAACCTAGAAGTAACAAATGCATGGACCAGTTTTTCGGCATCACTTTGAGACAGTATGCTCCTAATTTTGGCAATGTTCCGTAGGTGGAAGAAGGCTGTTCTAAAGATTTGTTTTATATGTGAGTTAAAGGACAGATCCTGATCAAAAATAACTCCAAGGTTCCTTGCAGTAGTACTGGAGGCCAGACTTATGCCATTTACTAAATCCGATAGGAAATCAGAAAATTAAATCAAAAATTCTGAATAAGGGACTGGGGGATGGTACACAAGAACAAATATTAGTGTTTTTTGATATTTCCAGTTTGGGTGTGAAAGGTTAAGAGTAAGGCTTTCAAATGAGTTATAGCTATGTTTAGGTCTAGGGTTTATTGATAAGCTAGAGTGGAAGACTGCTGCTACGCCTCCACCTCGGCCTATGCTTCTAGGAACATGATAATTAATATGACTTGACATCAGTTTAAATGAGTCAACCCCCCGACTCATTTAAACTGATGTATTCTTCCTGCTGCAACCAAGTTTCAGTGAGACAAAATAAATCGAATTGATGATCGCTTATTAAGTCATTTACTAACAGAGATTTAGAAGAGAGAGATCTGATATTTAATAATCCACATTTAATAGTTTTGGGGTTTTGTTCTGTAAGAGGAGTAGTCTTAACTTTTATTAGGTTATCATGATTAATCATGATAACCTAATATAACCTTCTCTTGTTGTCGTTTTTAGTTTATATAATTTACTTGGTGGGGGAACAGACACAGTTTCTAACCACTTAAATAAGATAAGGAGTTGTAAGGATACTGCAGAGAGGCGTGTAGGAGTGGATCTCTGCATTCTAGGTTTAACTCTGGATTGTCATACTTTATGTTGTCTAGTATCCAATTCTCCAAATCCTCAAGTTGTTTTCTGCACTAAATCGTATTTCCTCAGTGTTGGGCTGCACACAAACCCTACTTAAAAAGTAGAACAGATCAACCCTGTCCCCTAAAAAGCAAACTTTTGAAGAATGTTGCTGCCAACGGTTTTGAGCAGAGAGGCTGTATTCACTCCTGACAGAATCAAAATGAAATGATGAATTTGATGATAAAAAAGTGCTCAAGAGTATTTATTTATTATTATTATTAATTAGGTTAACAGCTCATTCATACCACTATTACTTTTACATTTTATTCTTAAGGCAGAGATCAACAGCTTATGAAGGTGAGAGGAAAGAATAAAAACTTGTCAGGAAGGTGAGAGGAAAGAATAAAAACTGTCAGGAAGCTGGCTGTTGTTCAGAAGTTGTTCATTGTTATTGTCATGATCTGACACTCTCATTCACTTCCTGCCTTGGAATTTTACTTTGTTCCCCTTTTTCCATTTCCTGTCCCCAGTTTATTTCTACAACTTTACCACTTTTCATCACTGCTCTCAATTGTTTTCACCTTGTTTAACTTTTATTAGGTTATCATGATTAACTCCTCTTGTTGTCATTTTTAGTTTATGTAATTTAGTTGGTCAGGGAACACAGTCTCTATAGGTATGTGGGAGTTGGGGGGGGGGTGACGGTTGTAAGGATACTGCACAGAGGCGTGTAGGACTGGATCTCTGCATCCTAGGCTCAACTCTGGATTGTCATTCTTTTGGTTGTCTAATAAAACCAGACATATTTCTGGATAAGAAAGCTGCACCATCTGAAGTAGGATGGATGCCATCTCTCCTAATCAGCCTAGGTTGTCCCCAAAAACGTTTCCAATTGTCTATGTAGCCCACATCGTTTGCTGGACACCACCTAAACAGCCAGCGGTTAAATGATGACATGCGGGTGTACATGTCGTCACTGGTCAGATTTGGCAGGGGTCCAGAGAAAACTACGAGTCCCACTTTTGCAAAGTTACACACGGATTCAACATTCATTTTAGTGACCTCCGATTTGCGTAATCGGGCGTCATTAACTTCCACGTGAATAATAATATTACTGTATTTACGTTTATCTTTAGCCAGGAGTTTCAAATATGATTCAACGTCGCCCGCTCTGGCCCCAGGAAGACATTTGACTACGGCCGCTGGAGTCTCTAACTTCACGTTTCTGACTATAGAGCTGCCAATTTCCAGAGTTAGTTTCTCAGCGGGTGTGTCACTGAGTGGGGAAAATCGATTAGAAACGTGAACCGACTGGTGGTGAACCTCAGGCATCTGTTTAGCATTAGATCTCTTATGAACTGACAGCTAACAGGGGCTACGCTAGGTTGGCCCGCACCAGCTACCGGGGCCTAACTAACTGAGTTGTTTTCCATGGTGCGGAGCTATGCTTCGAATTCCGTGAGCCTCGCCTCCAAAGCTGCAAAAACCTTACACTTATTACATATACCATTATCACTAAAGGAGGCAGAGGAAAAACTGAACATGAAACACACCGAGCAAGTGAGAGAAGGAGAGACAGAGGGAGACAGAGAAGCCATTGCTAACGGATAACTGCTAAGCTAACAAAGCTAATATAGCTGAAATCTGGAATTTGTAAACTTTAGCTGGTTACATTTTGCAAGAGCAGGTGTTTGTGTAATACAAGCGTATGTTACGACTCAAGAATTAATTCTTGTGTGAAGAAATCACTTATTTAAGTAAAAAATAACGGCTACAATTAATCAGTAAACAGTCCTTCGGTAGAAACCCAAGAGTGTGCAGAAACAGGAAGTGACGCAATACGCTTATCGAACGAGGAGCAGGAGGTCCAATCAGATGCAGAGTAAAGATCAAACTGGGGTGATCAGTAGTTTGTAGTTGTTTATGGTGTTGGTTTGGTGGAAGTTTTTTTCTTTTCTTTTCTGCTTTCCAAGTGGAGAGCTGCTGTAACAAGGCAAAACAGTTTTCCCATGGGATCAATAAAGTTGTTTTAATCTCGAATGTTGAATATTTTAATACCTTAGAGTATTAGTTAAAACATATGTTGCAGACATGCTTATGATTTGGAAAGTCTGCTTTATAATGCATTGCAGTAGTCCAATCGTAAGCTGATAAATGCAGGAACTGGCTTTTCTAAATCCCCTCTGCTTAAAAAATGGCTCAACCTTTAATAGCATTGAAGCAGGAAAAAGCTTGACTTGACAACAGCTTTGATGTTGTAGAGGCGAACTTACTCATATCCGGTGGTCCAATTCAATTCAACTTTATTTATATAGCACCAATTCACATCATCTCAAGCGACTTTACAGAATAAAGTCAAGACTATAAAGGTGTATAGAGAGAACCCAACAATTCCCCCTTGAGCAAGCCTTAGGCAACAGTGGAGAGGAAAAAATCCCTTTAACGGAAGAAACCTCCAGAGGAACCAGGCTCAGGGTGGGAAGCCATCGGCCTTGACCAGTTGGGGTAAGTGGAAAGTGAAGAGAGAAAAGAAAAAGAGCAACAAAAGCAACAACAAAACATCGGGCAGGTTTGTAGGACCAGTAGCTGCACACTGGAAAACACTCAGCTTCAAAGCCCGGGGACACCTACACAGGAGGGACAGCGAGAGGGAGACAGAGAAGGAGAAAGACAACTACGAGAGAAAACATACAATTAGTGTTAATGTCATACAATAGTTACAATTTTGAAGTGAGAGGAGAGGAGAGAGTGACTCATAACTCCCAAAGACAACCTCAACATCTTAAGCTCTGCTACCTTCAGTTCTGCCTCATGTCTTCTTCTTCAGTGCCACTGTCTCTAAGCCGAACAACATTGCTGGTCTCACCACCGTCTTGAACATCTTTCCTTTCATTCTCGCTGATACTCTTTTGCCACACAACATACCTGACACTTTTCTTCAACCATTCCAACCTTCCTGCACTCGCCTTTTCACCTCTTTTCCACACTCTCTGTTGCTCTGAACCGTTGACCCTATGTTTACACATTGGGGGTTGGGTCCCCTAGCAGTCTAAGCCTATAGCAGCATAAATATAACTAAGTATAAGCTTTATGAAAGAGGAAGGTTTTGAGCCTAGACTTAAAAGTAAAGACGGTGTCTGCTTCCTGAATTGGAACTGCCAACAACCAAGTAACCAACAATTAGTTCACGCCAGAGATCATTGTATGAGGAACACAGAACATTTACTGAATTACACGTTTCTCAAGTTAGCTGATAACAGGCTAATTCTACAGTACACGTTTATGAATGGTAATTTCATAAATCAATTCCAGTTTTTAAAAGTGGTTCCTAAATCCCCAGAACATGGTAAGAAACCGTGTGCCTCCACAGCTACACACGGAATATTTCCCTTCTATCTTGTTGTGGTCCCCACTACGTTGTAGTCAGTTCCTTTGCTCCAGTTACTGTCTCTCTTGTAGTCCATTTCTGTTCCTTTCAATATTTGAGCAGAACTCTTGTCACACAGTTTCTGTATACATAGTTTCTACAACAAACTTAAAACATAAACTTCAAGGACAACATAAAAGGCAAACTTCAAATGCAGTTATATGAAGTCATTAGGGTCATCATCAGCACACTTATATATAAACTTCTTAATCCAACCAACCTCAGAATACACAAACCTGGATGGCTCATACAGATGTGAATTTCTAGGCTTAGATTGCTGTCCAGGATCACCCCAAGATTCCTCAAAGATTGCTTTATAAGTGGGAAAATTGTTTTGTGAAATGTTTTTAAAAAATAAAATATATTCAGTCTTTGTTTCATTTAGAAAAAGGAAGTTTTGTGCCATCCATGATTTATTCCATTCAAACAATAGGATTGTAATGAGACATTTTTTTGCGCCAACTGGGAGATAGACTTGAACATCGTCCACATAACAGAGGAATAAAAGGCTGTGCTTTCCGAGAATTAAATCCAATTGGAGAAAGTATAGTGAAAATAGTATTGGACCTAAAATAGTTCCCTGAGGCATACCATATTATGATGGGGAGTGAGATGATGAGCTATCTCCTTATATGAGATTTGAGCTATTTGCCCTAGAAACCCACCATATGAAAATGTTATCATCAACCGTATCAAATGCTGCAGTGAGGTTATTATTGTTCTCTAAGGACAGCATTCCAGAATATTAAGATTTCGATTTAGACCAAAAAGGTTGTGCCTGATTGAGTACAACCTTCTCAAGGACCTAAGAAAGAAATGACATGTTAGAAACAAGTCTAAATTTGACATTTCCATGTTAAAAATCCTAGTTAAAGATAACTCCACGGTTCCTTGCAGTAGTACTGGAGGCCAGACTTATGCAATCTAGAGTAACAATATGGTTGGACATCACCCAAATACTATGAGTTCAGTTTTGTCTGAGTGAACTAGTAAAACATTGTAGGACACCCAGGCCTTTATGTCTTGTAGACATGTTTGAAGCTTTATTAACTGATTATTTTCATCTGGCTCCATAGATAAATATAGCTGGGTATCGTCAGCATAGCAGTGGAAATTTATGGAGTGTTTTCTAATAATGTTGCCTAAAGGAGACATATTGTCAGGGTTCTCTGCACTTCCTGTCTGTGGACTTTTATTTTGTGGCCCTTCTCCCTACTTCCTTAGTTCTTTTTACCCAGCTTTACCCTCGTTGTCCCTCATTGTTTGCACCTGTTCCCTCCTTTATTTAAGTTCTGTCTTCCCCTCACTCCCCTGCCAGATCCTCTTCGTTGTTAATGTGGTCTCTGCCATCGTGGTTACTGTCTTCCTCGTCGTCGTCGTCGTTATTATCCTTACCAACCTCTGTGCCTTATTTATTAAGTAGCCTCTGTTTGTTCTTTCATTTAAGTTAACTCGTTTTGTGTGCTGGTCCTGTTCAGAATCCGGTTTCTAGTATCCTCCTGTAAGGAGCGACCTCCATTCACCATTTACATCTCTGTCAATAAAAGCCCCTTATTTGCAATCCCTCGCACTGTCTCCTCTCTTGGGTCCGTCCCTTAACCAAAACCTTGACAGTAGGATCTGGCCAGACTAGGACCCAGAAACGTGTGAGTGGTTTTTCTTTCTTTTTCTTTTTTCCCTTCCCCCCCATGAATGCCACAAAGGCTTTCATGTCTGTCTCGGGGTATAGACCCCAGACTCAAGACCAGACTCCGGTCCTGACCGGTTATGAAGGGACCCGTCTGGCATTCTGTTCTCCAGGCGTGGGCCCGCGACGTAGAAGGTCCAAACCCCAGGCCAAAACCCAAGTCCCTGATATCCCTCACTCTGCCCCTGACACTACCCCTGAGTCTGCCACAGCACCGCCTGCCCCTAGGCCGGCCTGCTGCCCACCTGTTCCTGTTTTGGCTCCCGTAAAGTCGACTCCACCAATACCTGAGGTTTCAGCTCTTGTTTCTGGGCTGGCTTCATGTCCGGTTGACTCTCTCCCCAACTCAGTCCCGAGCAAGTCTGACCAGTTTGCCATAGAGCCACGGGTAGTCAGACCCTATATGCACAAAAAACGCTCAGCAAGATGTCGAAGGGCCCGGCACGCCAGCTCTTCTGCAACCCCAAGCCAGGAACCTCTCTCTAGCACCACCTCAGAATCTAGCACTCCAGCTATGTCAGCCCAGGAAGCTAGGGAGTGGGCGGAGTTCGAGGTTATTGACAAACTACTGACTGTACTCAAGGCCAAGCTGAAGGCCTCCCTCCATGACCCTGGTACCAGCTGTGCCTTTGTTCAGCGTATGGAGGACCTTATTCTGTCCCGGCCTTGGCTACGAGAAATGGGGGCTGCCATCATGCATCTGGCCAGTCTAAGGGACCTTCGGGCCATGCTGGGGGCACAAGCCTGTCCAAGTTGTGTTTCCCTCTGGACCTGAAACTGCTTCTACTTGCCCTGCTCCTGCCCCTGAACCCGATTCTGCTGTTCCTGCTCCTCTCACTGTCCCAGCTCCAGGTCCTGCCCCTGAACCCGATTCTGCTGTTCCTGCTCCTCTCACTGTCCCAGCTCCAGGTCCTGCCCCTGAACCCGATTCCGTTGTTCCTGCTCGTGTCACTGTCCCAGCTCCTGCCTCTGAACCCGATTCTGCTGTTCCTGCTCCTCTCACTGTCCCAGCTTCTGCCCCTCAACCCGATTCTGCTGTTCCTGCTCCTCTCACTGTCCCAGCTTCTGCCCCTGAACCCGATTCTGCTGTTCCTGCTCCTCTCACTGTCTCAGCTCCTGCCTCTGCCCCGGTCAGCATCTCACCCGGCCCTGGCTCTGCACCTGTCCCTGTTTGCCCAGATCCGGTCCAGAGATCTGGGTCAGCCACCAGTCCACCTGCTCCTGTTCCGGGGCGTGTCGACGCCGTCACCTCAGCTCCTGTTCCGAGGCGAGTCGACGCCACCACCTCGGTCCAACCACTCGGGAGAGTCGACGCCGCCACCTCGGTCCAACCCCCCGGGAGAGTCGACACTGCCTCTAGTGATTCTGCTCTGGCTCTTCCTGTTCCTGTCGCCCAGGTCCAGTTCCCGACTCTGATCCTACTTGGGGGCCTGGCCTGCCTTTCGACGGGTGAGTGCTCCGCCGGGCCCCGATGCCGATCCTGCTACAGCACCTGCCTCCAGGTCACTTGATGCCTCGTCCGGCCTCGACACAAGTCCTGCTACGGCACCTGCCTCCAGGTCGCTCGCCGCCTCTGCCAGCCTAGACGCTGGCCTCCTGTCAGGCCCATGGAGGACTCCGTGTTTCCTGTGTGGTTTTGGTCTGAGGTTTGCCTTTTGTTTAATTCAGTGTTTTGGTCTAGTCTTTAGTTTTCTCTGCTTGTTTGATCCTGGTTTTTCGTGTTTAGGTATGCTTGTGTGTTCTTCAGTTGCCAGTGCTTTATGTTTAGTTTGTTTGTGTCTGCCTCCCCTTAGTTCTTGTGTTTATGTGCTCCCCCAACTCTGTTACTTGGGTATCTTTCCCTTTCAGTGTGTTTTAAGTTGTGCTCAGTTTTACTTTAATCATTATTACATGTTATCCTTTGTTCAGTAGTTTGTGTCCATTTATATTCCTGTTAGTCCCCTTAGCCTTTCCCTTGTGTTTACCGTCTTTAGTAGTTTAACGTTTATCTGTGACTTATTTATTTAGTAGCTTCTGTTTGTTCTTTCATTTAAGTTAACTCGTTTCGTGTGCTGGTCCTGTTCAGAATCCGTTTTCTAGTATCCTCCTGTTAGGAGCGACCTCTGTTCACCATTTACATCTCTGTCAATAAAAGCCCCTTATTTGCAATCCCTCGCACTGTCTCCTCTCTTGGGTCCGTCCCTTAACCAAAACCTTGACACATATATAAAGTAAAAAGTATTGGTCCTAACACACAGCCTTGTGGAACTACATAGCTAACCTTTGTGTCCATGGAGGATTCATCATTAACATGAACAAATTGAAATCTATCAGATATATAAGATTTAAACAAAGCTAGTGCAGTTCCTTTAATCCCAATTTCATGTTCCAGTCTCTGTAATAAAATGTTGTGATCAATGGTTTGAAATGCAGGACTAAGATCTAACAGAACAAGTATAAAGACTAGTCCATTATCTGATGCCATGAGAAGATCATTGGTGACTTTTACCAGTGCTGTTTCTGTACTATGATGAACTCTAAATCCTGACTGAAAGTCTTCATACAAATTATTCCTATAAAGGTGGTCACATAATTGTTTTGCGACTACTTTTTCAATTATTTTAGAAATAAAGGGGAGATTAGATATTGGTCTGTAATTGGCTAAGACACCTGGGTCAAGACAGGGTTTTTTTAAGTAGTGGTTTAAGTACAGCTACCTTATAGGCCTGTGGTACATAGCCTGCTTGTAAAGATAGATTGATGATATCTAATACGAACGTATCTATTAAGGGTAAAGCTTCCTTGAGCTAAGGTAATAATTGATGAGGTAATAATTGAAGTTAGCTCAGAGAAATCTATGGGTAAAAAGCAGTCTAAGAGGGACTGAGGCCTTATCGATGATTCTAGCACCGCTCTACATGAAGATCTATCTGTAATATTTGGGGAGAGGATCTGGAGAATTTTTTCTCTAATAGCTACAATTTTATTCATAAAGAAAGTCATGAAGTCATTGCTGCTCAGAGTTAAGGGAAAACTAGGCTCAGCAGAACTATGGCTCTTAGTCAGCCTGGCTACAGTGCTGAACAGAAACTGGTGGTTGTTCTTGTTTTATTCTATTAATGATGAATAATATGCTTTTCTCGCATCACAGAGAGCTTTTTTTTTCATTTTTAAACTATTTTTCCAGGCTAAATGAGATTCTTCAAAATTTCTGGAATGCCACTTCCTTTCTAACTTTCATATTGCTTGTTTTAAGTTGTGTGTTTGAGAACTATACCATGGAGATCACCTCTTCGGGTTTACTGCCTTCTTTTTCAAAGGAGCAACACTATTTAGTATTGTAGGCTGCAGAATTGTCAACAAGAAAATCTACTTGTGCAGGAGTAACATTAAGGTGGCTACTTTTCATTGACAAATGGTGAAGCAAATGATGAAAGAATAACTTCTTTAAATTTGTTCACAGCTTTCGAACTTAATCATCTGCTATAGTGGAACTTCTCCCCAACTGTTGTATAGTCCATTATTGTAAATTCAAATGTTATTAAAAAATGGTCAGACGGAAAAGAGTTGTGGAAATATTGTTAAATTATTAAATAATTGTTTCAATTCCAAACGTAAGAACAAGGTCTAGGGTGTGACTGAAACAGTGAGTGGGTTTATTTATATTTTGGGAAAAACCAAATAAATCTAATAATGAATTAAACGCAATGCTCAGGCAGTTACTGTCAGCATCTACATGAATTTTAAAGTCACCCAGTATAATGACCCTATCTGTACTAAGCACTAAATCCGATAGGAAATCAGAAAATTAAATCAAAAATTCTGAATAAGGGACTGGGGGATGGTACACAAGAACAAATATTAGTGTTTTTTGATATTTCCAGTTTGGGTGTGAAAGGTTAAGAGTAAGGCTTTCAAATGAGTTATAGCTATGTTTAGGTCTAGGGTTTATTGATAAGCTAGAGTGGAAGATTGCTGCTACGCCTCCACCTCGGCCTGTGCTTCTAGGAACATGATAATTAATATGACTTGGGGGGGTTGAATCATTTAAACTGATGTATTCTTCCTGCTGCAACCAAGTTTCAGTGAGACAAAATAAATCGAATTGATGATCGCTTATTAAGTCATTTACTAACAGAGATTTAGAAGAGAGAGATCTGATATTTAATAATCCACATTTAATAGTTTTGGGGTTTTGTTCTGTAAGAGGAGTAGTCTTAACTTTTATTAGGTTATCATGATTAACTCCTCTTATTGTCGTTTTTAGTTTATGTAATTAAGTTGGTCAGGGAACAGACTCTATAGGTATGTGGGAGGTGTGAGGGGGGTGACGGTTGTAAGGATACTGCAGAGAGGCGTGTAGGAATACATCTCTGCATCCTAGGCTCAACTCTGGATTGTCATACTTTTGGTTGTCTAATAAAACCAGCCATATTTCTGGATAAGAAAGCTGCGCCATCTCTCCTAATCAGCCTAGGTTTTTCCCAAAAACGTTTCCAATTGTCTATGTAGCCCACATCGTTTGCTGGGCACCACCTAGACGCCCAGTGGTTGAATTACGACATGCGGGTGTACATGTAACATAACACAAATTCTAGACTCCGCTCATCCTCCCACTGATGTAAATTGAAGAGAACACTCTAATTCTTAATCTGGGTGGGGGAGACAGTGAGACATCAATATCTAAACCATGGAAAGGGTGGATCTGGTGCTAATGATAGCACTAAGTTTTTATTTTACTTTTTGTTCACTTCTTGTCCAATTTGTTAATTCTGGTGATGAAGGAACATTTGCACTTGTTGAATGTAGGATACTGTAATATCATATGCACCTTATGCCTTCCCCCTTCAAGACACCCATTTACACAGGGGCGAATGTGGCGCGGGAAGGTAGAGCGGTTGTCCACAGTTGTTGGTTCAATCCCCGGCTCCTCTGGTCACATGTCAAAGTGTCCTTGAGAAAGAATCCTAACTTAGTTGCTCCCGGTGAGTGTTGGCCAGCTGCATAGCAGCTCCCCCATCGGTGTATGAGTTTGTGTGTGACTGTAAGTGTGAATGGGTGAATAAAAGCAGTGTAAAGTGCTTTGAGTGCCAATAGGTAGAAAAGCACTATATAAGAGCAGACCATTTACCTTCTACTTTACAATATAAGTATGTTGTGTTTATAGTATATTTAAAGGTGTGTGTGTTACATGCTACACACCTACAGCATTGTTTTCCTTCCAGGGTTGTTGTGGGCAGTACATGAACACTTATTCTTCTCAGTAATGAAGTTCAAAGATCACCTGGTCAGGCCAACCAAAACCAACCAAGTATATTGTGATAGAAATATTCCTTCTTGGAAGAATTGTTGTAGAACTCAGCGTGATGAACCATCTCAGTTTAATACATGCCGGCATGGAGAAGAACACATGGATGTTGGTGTCTTCTTCTGACTTGTATCTCTCAAACCCCTTCTATTTATACACAAACCCAAAAAAGGAACCACCCTCACAAAACATGACTAAAGAAACCAGGTGCATGCAATTGAGAGTCATCACTCTTGTCCCTTTCTAGATTATCTGAAGATGTCAGTTGAGAAGGAATAAAACCCTTTTATTACACGTTCTTGTAGATCTTGTGACCCCAGGACTCACTATCTACTACATTGCCTTGGGCCTTGTAACAACAAAGTGCCTACTGTGATCTTAAGTTGGGTCATGTTACTCTAAACATGACCCAACCTGTGACTTCTTGTCTTCTTTGTGACCTCTTCAATAAGCCCATCTATGTTGACTGTTTGCCAATTATCTAAACATATGACTAAATTTACTTTATTCCCCTACAATATATAATGAGTGGAGGTATAAGTCTCAAGCAACAGAGGACCATTACAGTTGACCTTTTGGGTGGATATTCTACTGTTTCAGAAAGTGTCAGAAAGTGTAACTATGTGAGGGACAAAGAAGTACAAGAGTTTGTTATGTTCAAGATTATATAATTTATTACAGGTTAACCATATATAAACCACTATACTATCAGTAGCCATGTTGATTTACAAAAAAAAACTGAAAAAGTGGGGAAGGGTGGTCCTTGTGTATAAACTAATGAGACCAACACCATTGGTTTGATGCACTTACCTACAATAGGAATCTTAAAGTTGCTGTGGGCTCACACAGCCCTGCTCTCCTGACTGAGCTGGGTGGTCTGTTTATCCTACAACCTGCCAGTATCAAAGTACTGCTGTCGTTTCTGACACCTTCTGCATCACTGTGACAGATACTGTGGACAGAAGCCAGCAGCACATTGAGGTCCCAGCTGTATTAACAGGTCCAGTGATGCACACTCATATTTTTTTTCTTAAGCACTAAAAGGACAGTGCACTGCCATCTGAATGTTAAAAAGGCGAATGAAACCATTTGTAAATAAATTTACCCAATATATTTTAAATGGGCTTTCAGCACATTATTTCATTAATACATATTAACGTATGCTACAAGAAATATACAAGTTAAGGGACAGTATGTCCACTTTAACAAAAAAGAATTCTAAAATTACAGGATGTTAAATTGTGTATTTTAATGTATGCTTTCACTGTTGCTATGATAATTTTGAGCATACTTTAAAAAGGTAAATTAAAAACCATTTCAGTCTCTGTTTACAGCATGTTAGTCTCACGGGAGCCAGGCTGCAGTATCTGTAGAAAGAAAATGAGTCTGATAGCTTTTCTAAACCAGGGGTAGAACAAGGCGTAGATCAAAGGGTTTAGACAGGGGTTAACACAAAACAGAAAGACGCCAGAAGATGCAGATAAAGTAGTGAAAACTTCTAAACGGTTGAAACAGTAAGATGGACTGTAACACATTAAGAACACACCTACAACAACACCCAGAGTCCTGGCTGCTTTCAGCTCAGATTTCTTAGTCAGTACAGGCCCTGAATGCTGGAGTGTTACGGCTGCAACATGAGAGCGCATGGTACGAGCCTGAGACACAGCCGTCACAAACACTCTCATATACAGAATAATGATCACAGTGACTGGAGCAATAAATGTAAAAACTGTGTCAAAATATCCTTCAGCGTAGTTAGTGGCAATCACACACTGTCCATAGCAGGAATTAAATCTCCCTGGTTGAGACAAATAATACCGACAATAATGACCGTTGTAAACAACAGAACAGATCCAACACATCCAAACACAGATTTTAACTCGTGTTACAGTGACTCTGGTGTGGTAATGCAGAGGGTCACATATAACTAAATAGCGATCGACTGATATAAGAAGCATGTCTCCTACTGAGGCAGAAAAACAGATTGCGCCCACATAACCATATAATGAACATAGGAGGTCACCAAAGAACCAACAACCTGTTTGTCGATGAACTTCTACCAGTGTCACAAACCCCTGAAGAAAGTCTGACACAGCCAGAGAGAGGAGGAGGATGTTGGTGGGTGTGTGCAGCTGCCTGCAGGGAGACAAAGACATGTAATATCAGACATTAATGTAAAGTGATATGTCTTGCATGTGGCACATCTGCACATTTAACATTCAAAAACATTGTCAGCAAAGCAGAAAATACGTCTGGTGTCAAGATGTGACGTTGTTTACACAATAAGTCTAAGTAACATTTTCTTGTAAATCAGAGTGTCCACACTTAAAAAAGAATCAATTGTAAGTTTTGATGAGTTTATCTCTGCCTGAAGTGGGAGACTGAGATGATGACGAGCAGGTTGAGAGTCACAGTGAACACAGAGATGAAGAACAACAAATACATAAGGACAGCATCAGACTGACTGATCTGTGGTTTCCTGCAGGAGGCATTGAGGAGTTGTAGAAAGAATAGCTCTGCTCCGTCCTGTTCCTCCATCCTCAGAGAGAAGAGGAGGAGAAGCTGCAGCCCTAACAGCTTCTGACTAAAACTCTGTCAGACAACTGATTTATCACGTTCTGTCTTAACCTCATCCCTCCCCTACCCTCCTCTTTCTCTCATCTCTGTTTTGGATGTGTAAGTGTTGAACACACTTGTTTTGATTACCTTTTCTAATGTTATAACATTGTTGAGCAAGATCTCTTGCTCTGTTGTGCAAGAGATAGAGCAGTTGTCCACCAATCCCACAGTTGTTGGTTCAATTCCCGGCTCCTCTGGTAACATGTCGAAGTGTCCATGAGCAAGAAACTGAACCCTAACTTATTTTCACCTGGGGAGTCTTGGCCAGCTGCACAGCAGTTTCCACATCGGTGTGTGTGTGTGTGATTGTGAGTGCGACTGGGTGAATGAGAAGCAGTGTAAAGTTCTTTGAGTGTCAATGGATAGACAATTGCTATATAAGTGCAGACTATTAAACATTTATCATTCACAATGGAGGCTTTTGAAGTTTTGTGTTATAGCACAATGTGTCAAAGTATGTGTTTATGTTATTTTTTGTGGTGTTTTTTTTTTGGCTTGGGCAAATAGTAAATAGTTACTTGTTTAGCGCTTTTCTCCAAAGCCCCTTTACAATGTAGATTAACATTAACACACACACCGATGGCAGTGGCTGCCATGCAAGGTGCTCACCTGACCCACCGGGAGCAAGTTGGGGTCTTGTCCAAGGACACTTTGACATGTAGCCAGGAGCGGGGATCAAACCACTGACCCTGTGGTCCATGGTCAACTTCCTTACCAACAACCAGCTTGGGTTGGCTGGTCTCTGTGGTGGTATGACAAAAAAGCTGCTTCCTATTTTTGGTGAATAAGTGCAGCTATTGTAGCTGCTGCAGTCAGTTTGTGAAGTTTAAAATCAGATGGATCTATTATACTTTTCTTTGATACACTGAAAACTCTGTTTAGAAATTACATTCGATCAGCTGTTCATCAGTGATGAGCAGAGTGTATTCCATATGGAAAATTTAAAAACTACCAAGGAGTCGTTGAACTCTAAACGAATTCTTCCAGCAGTCGGCAACCTTTGTCCGTGAGTGTGAGTTCAGTGTACCTCACGGAGGCACATAAACATTTTTCTACCAAGGAACTTACTGTCATCTAAGCTTTACTTAGTAAAAACTGTACTGAGTACATTACCTTGTGTTGAAATGAACATTAAACACAGCCCCCAGGAGGCCCTTAGACAGCTGTGTTGTTTTGGAGTCAGATAGGATTTGAGTTCAATAATTTTCTGGTGTTGAGACTGCCGTTAAAGAAAGTAACCAGGGGGTCCTGAGACAGCTGTTTGTAGAGTTGGTAGAAGCCTGGATGCCTCTGATGGGAGGAGGATGGTCAGCCTTTTCCAGAAGACTGTTTCTGTCAGTGCTGGGTGGGTTCCAATTGGTTGGGATTGATCTTGAAGATCCACTGGTTAGGATTAGGCATGAAGTTCCACTGGTTGGGATTAGGCATGAAGATCAACTGATTAGGGTTAGGGGGTTAGGGTTAGGTGAAATGAATTTAACTCGATGACTCTCCCTGCTTCGTCCGTCGACTGGGCAGTTAGGGTTAGGGTTAGGGGGTTAGGGTTAGGGTTAGGAATTAAGAAAGAAACCGGTGCCCCCTCACGAGGAACCGGAAATGCACGGGCCATCCCCGGGTATCTCATTCCCACTCCGTCACTGCACCATGTCTGGTTAGAGAGGTCCCCGCTTTCCATAGTGGACCTCTGTCCACTGTTCTTGAGCTCTGTAGCTCATTTTAATAGGGTGTAATTTTAGATATTTATTAATAAACTAATAAAATTAGGAAATATCAAAAATTCACTATAGTTATAAATCAAATTGTTTTTAATGCAAACAAAATTGTGTATTTCAATGATTTAAACCAAATGCAAAATAAAATTTGTAATAAAATTAAAGTGTGTGTGTGCATGTGTGTCAATATTTTTTTTCTCCCTTTTTAAAAAAGAAAAAAGAAAGTAAAAGAAAAATGTGCCCAAATGCAACGTTTCAACCCGAAGGGTCTTCTTCAGGCCAGGGCACAATGTAAAACTAATATGGTTGCAGGCTAAAGCTGATGTGATCAGTTTCATGGCAAGAGCAGAAATGAGCAGCTCCTGTCTGTGTTCCCTTTATATAGGCCCTCCCACCTCAATTGTTTTTTCGTGTTTCTTTTTTGCCAGCCCCAGTTTAAGCTTTGTTTTCTGTCAAATTTATAAATCCCTGTGACTTTTTAACCTAACTATGCCTTCAAATATTTATATCTATTTAAGTAATTATATTTATTCTACTATGTTAGTTATAAATTGTTATTGTTATTGTAAAATTGTTATCTGTATTCTATTTTTAAACCCCAACTTTCTTTAGTCTACTATATAATTATTTATGTTCCTTATTTTCTTTAACTCCAAGGTTAGGATTAGGGGAAGGGGTTGGGCTCTGGAAAAAGAAAATGGGTGAGGGGTTAGGGTTAGGTTAAAAAAAATGGGTGGGGGTTAGGGTTAGGAGAAAGAAAGCAGGTGGAGGTTAGGGTTAGGAGAAAGAAAGTGGGTAGGGGGTTAGGGTTAGGAGAAAGAAAGGGTTAGGGTTAGGTGAAATGAATTTATCTCGATGACTCTCCCCGCTTCGTCCGTCGACTGGGCGGTTTGGAGTAGAGAGTCAAAGGCATGGCACGGGCCGACGCTTGTCACTCTGGTTCCCTGATACTGTGTGCTGTCTTCCTTATGAGAAGATGACATTGTGTCCTTGATTTTTGGTAGATTTTTTGATGTGTTTTTTGTGGCAGTGGTCAAGTCTCCGATGCAGTTTTTGATGAAGTTTCACTGGTTCCCAAGTCGATGTTTGCAGGCTGGTCAGTAACGGGGGTTTGAAGAGCAGTTGTCCAATCGTTGATGAGACTCTCCAGATTTAAGACAGCCCCCAGGAGACCCTGAGACAGCTGTATGGAGAGACACTTACTTTTGAGTTGAGTAGATTTTTTGGGGGATTTTTTGTGTTGAAGCTAAGTTTAAAGACAGCCCCCAGGAGGCCCTGAGACAGCTGTGTTGTTTTGGAGTCAGATAGACTTTGAGTTGAATAGTTTTTTTGGGGTGAGATTAACATTAAAGACAGCCCCCAGGAGGACCTGAGACAGCTGTGCTGTTTTTTTAGTCAACTACATTAGCTTGTGTTGAAATTAACATTAAGCACAGCCCCCAGGAGGCCCTGAGACAGCCATGCTGTTTTGGAGTCAAATAGACTTGGAGTTGACTACATTAACTTGTGCTGGCATTAACATTATACACAGCCCCCAGGAGGCCCTAAGACAGCTGTGTTGTTTTGGAATCATATAGACTTTGAGTTGAATCATTTTCTTGTTTTGAGACTGGCATAAAAGACAGTATAGAGGAGGTCCTGAGACAGTCGTGTGTTGAGCCGGTAGACGTTCGGATGCCTCTGATGGGAGGAGGATTGTCCGTCCAGTGTTTCTGTCAGCGCCGAGTGTGTTCCAACTGGTTGGGATTAGGCGTGAAGACGGAGAGGTTAGGGTTAGGGGACGATTAGGGTCAGCGACATCAGGTCTAGTTGGGGTTAAGGCAACAGTTTCAGAGTCTTTAGGGTTAGGCATTGGTTTCGAGTGGTTAGGTTTAAGAAACAATTAGGGTTGGCGGCATCAGAGCTAACTGGAGTTTAAGCATTAGTTCCAGAGTCTGGTTAGGGTTAGGCACTAGTTTCGAGTGGTTAGGGTTAGGGGTTAGGGTTAGGGTTAGAGTCATCAGGGCTAGTTGGAGCAATAGTTCGAGAGTCTGGTTAGGATTAGGCATTAGTTTCGACTGGTTAGGGTTAGGAAAATATACTGGTTGGGGCTAATGTAGTTTAGAGTAGGCAGCCATTTTAGGAGGGAGTCTAGTTTGGGAGACACATCATCAGTAGTGTAGGGTTAGGGGGGTTAGGGTTAGGGGGTTAGGGTTAGGGTTAGGGTTAGGGGGGGTTAGGGTTAGGGTTAGGGTTAGGGTTAGGGTTAGGTGAAATGAATTTATCTCGATGACTCTCCCCGCTTCGTCCGTCGACTGGGCGGTTTGGAGTAGAGAGTCAAAGGCATGGCACGGGCCGACGCTTGTCACTCTGGTTCCCTGATACTGTGTGCTGTCTTCCTAATGAGAAGATGACATTGTGTCCTTGATTTTTGGTAGATTTTTTGATGTGTTTTTTGTGGGAGTGGTCAAGTCTCCGATGCAGTTTTTGATGAAGTTTCACTGGTTCCCAAGTCGATGTTTGCAGGCTGGTCAGTAACGGGGGTTTGAAGAGCAGTTGTCCAATCGTTGATGAGACTCTTCAGATTTAAGACAGCCCCCAGGAGACCCTGAGACAGCTGTATGGAGAGACACTTACCTTTGAGTTGAGTAGATTTTTTGGGGGATTTTTTGTGTTGAAGCTAAGTTTAAAGACAGCCCCCAGGAGGCCCTGAGACAGCTGTGTTGTTTTGGAGTCAGATAGACTTTGAGTTGAATAGTTTTTTTGGGTTGAGATTAACATTAAAGACAGCCCCCAGGAGGCCCTGAGACAGCTGTGCTGTTTTTTTAGTCAACTACATTAGCTTGTGTTGAAATTAACATTAAGCACAGCCCCCAGGAGGCCCTGAGACAGCCATGCTGTTTTGGAGTCAAATAGACTTGGAGTTGACTACATTAACTTGTGCTGGCATTAACATTATACACAGCCCCCAGGAGGCCCTGAGACAGCTGTGTTGTTTTGGAACCATATAGACTTTGAGTTGAATCATTTTCTTGTTTTGAGACTGGCATAAAAGACAGTATAGAGGAGGTCCTGAGACAGTCGTGTGTTGAGCTGGTAGACGTTCGGATGCCTCTGATGGGAGGAGGATTGTCCGTCCAGTGTTTCTGTCAGCGCCGAGTGTGTTCCAACTGGTTGGGATTAGGCGTGAAGACGGAGAGGTTAGGGTTAGGGGACGATTAGGGTCAGCGACATCAGGTCTAGTTGGGGTTAAGGCAACAGTTTCAGAGTCTTTAGGGTTAGGCATTGGTTTCGAGTGGTTAGGTTTAGGAAACAATTAGGGTTGGCGGCATCAGAGCTAACTGGAGTTTAAGCATCAGTTCCAGAGTCTGGTTAGGGTTAGGCACTAGTTTCGACTGGTTAGGGTTAGGGGTTAGGGTTAGGGTTAGAGACATCAGGGCTAGTTGGAGCAATAGTTCGAGAGTCTGGTTAGGATTAGGTATTAGTTTCGACTGGTTAGGGTTAGGAAAATATACTGGTTGGGGCTAATGTAGTTTAGAGTAGGCAGCCATTTTAGGAGGGAGTCTAGTTTGGGAGACACATCATCAGTAGTGTACCTCAGGATCATCGGGTGTTTCGGCCATTACCACTAGACACCCTCACCCGAGGGCGGCCCCGCTGGGGTTGATCAAGTCCCAGGGTGTGTCTCATAGTCAATTAGTTGTTAGTTTAGATCAAGTAACGTTGGTTTGTGTCTGTGATTTGACCTTTGACCTTTTAGCTTTATGCCTCAAATTCAATATTGACGGTTTGCTTCTAGTTATTGTAGTTAGTTTAGATTAAGTAACTATGTTATTAATCTGGGATGTTGACCTTTGACCTTTTAGCTTTAGGCATCCAATTAAAGTTATTCAATTTAAATTCGATATTATCATCAAATTGAAAGTTTGCTTCTAGTTATTGTATTTACTGGCGCATCCTCGGCCTAGTCATCTAAGCTGGACTAGGGGATGGAGGATTTAATAGGTTCAACAGTTCTTAAAGAGAAGCATTCAGAAGATTAATTTTGTCCAGAAAATCTGACCTGAAGGTTGCTGAAGCTGTGGATCGTTGCATTCCGTGTGTTGTCCAAGTGGAGGGTGGCTCTCTTGCTCCTTGTTCAGGTTTGCAGATTGGTTGTTGGCACCGTTAGGTTACTCCAATCTGCCTAGGCAAGGTCGAGAAGATAGGTCTCTTCTTCCTCCTCCTGTTCTTCTTCTTTCAGTGAAATGGAGGTGGAGTAAACATCCAGGGAGCTCCAGGACCAGCCGCAGCGAGCTGCTGCCTTCCCGGCTCAACCTCAATGCTCACCCACCCCCTCCCAGGGCACCCCCGAGGGAGGACCAGGACCAGCCGCAGCGAGCTGCTGCCTTCCCAGGTCTCTCAAGGGAATAATGGGGTATTCCCTGTGCCCATTCTGCTGATTCTAGGGGAAGAGGGGGGCACCCAGGGGGACCAGGACCAGCCGCAGCGAGCTGCTGCCTTCCAGGCCCCTGGGTAAACAACCCCATCCCCAGCCCAGAGTGTCTCCCCCAGAGGACTACCAGGATCGGCAGTGGCTGCCTTTCCCTCATCCCCTAGAGGAAGGAAGCCCCAGTGAACCTCAGGCCGGTTGTTAACACCGCAAGGTTACCCCAGCCTTTGGTAAACGAGGCCTCCCATACACCCATTCTAACAACGCAGCCTATGGTAACCACCCAGAGGAGTATTCCTGGTGGTGGAGCGTACCTCCAGCTAATCTGGAAGCCCCCACGACTTCGACCAGGCTCCCCTCTACACTAAACGCCTGTCTGCCTACCCAAAGTTAGGTTAGGGTTAGGGTTAGGGTTAGGGGTTAGGGTTAGGGTTAGGGTTAGGAACAAATTTAAAAAAAAGAGACCCAAATTAGGGTTCGTGGCACAGGCCATGACACTGTCCCTGATTCCCAGAGTGCATCCCTCCCCCCAGACATCCCTGATCCCAAGTTTGGGTTCCCCCTCCCTGAAAACAGTTTTTAAATTAACTTCCACTACACTTTGAGGCCAATTATAAATTAGGGTTCGGACACGGAATTCCAGACAAAAAATTGATTTTAGATTTAAATGGCCATTTTGGCCTCAGCATGCTTGGGTTATATGCTCATGCCTCTGTTGCAACGTTTCGGACTTTTTTTGTCCTTCTTCAGGCTGAGGCTGAGCTGCACTTCTGTGCCTCTGGGTCCCTGCTTTTATACGGTAGGTGGGTGGAGTCTTTTTGGACTTCCTTTTTTCTCCCCAGGTTTGTCTTATTGGACTTTATTTTCACAGGTAAGTGGGTGGAGTCTTTTTGGACTTCCTTTTATTAACATTCCCAGTTTAATCTGATTTGACTTGATTTTCCCTGTTTTTTGTCTGTTATGCCTTCTGTTTTTCCCTTTTAATAAATTTGAATTTCCAAAGTGTGTGGTGTCCTTTGTTTATTTTTTATAATGTTAGCCTTTGTTATTTATTAATAATAAAGCCTGCCCGAGATGGTTAGGGTTAGGCAATGGCCCCCCTCGGTGGTTAGGGTTAGGCAATGGCCCCCCCGAGATGGTTAGGGTTAGGGCCTTAGGGTCAGGGCAAAGGTCAGGAATCCTCACCCAGGACTTCCACGCAGCGGGTACGAGTGGAGGTCAGGATACACTCCAGGAACTTCCACGCAGCGGGTAACAGTTCAGGCACGGGCGTGTTAGGAACAAATTTAAGAAAAGAGACCCAAATTAGGGTTCGTGGCACAGGCCATGACACTGTCCCTGATTCCCAGAGTGCATCCCTCCCCCCAGACATCCCTGATCCCAAGTTTGGGTTCCCCCTCCCTGAAAACAATTTTTAAATTAACTTGCACTACACTTTGAGGCCAATTATAAGTTAGGGTTCGGACACGGAATTCCAGACAAAAAATTGATTTTAGATTTAAATGGCCATTTTGGCCTCCGCATGCTTGGGTTATATGCTCATGCCTCTGTTGCAACGTTTCGGACTTTTTTTGTCCTTCTTCAGGCTGAGGCTGAGCTGCACTTCTGTGCCTCTGGGTCCCTGCTTTTATACGGTAGGTGGGTGGAGTCTTTTTGGACTTCCTTTTTTCTTCCCAGGTTTGTCTTATTGGACTTTATTTTCACAGGTAAGTGGGTGGAGTCTTTTTGGACTTCCTTTTATTAACATTCCCAGTTTAATCTGATTTGACATGATTTTCCCTGTTTTTTGTCTGTTATGCCTTCTGTTTTTCCCTTTTAATAAATTTGAATTTCCAAAGTGTGTGGTGTCCTTTGTTTATTTTTTATTATGTTAGCCTTTGTTATTTATTAATAATAAAGCCTGCCCGAGATGGTTAGGGTTAGGCAATGGCCCCCCTCGGTGGTTAGGGTTAGGCAATGGCCCCCCCGAGATGGTTAGGGTTAGGGCCTTAGGGTCAGGGCAAAGGTCAGGAATCCTCACCCAGGACTTCCACGCAGCGGGTACGAGTGGAGGTCAGGATACACTCCAGGAACTTCCACGCAGCGGGTAACAGTTCAGGCACGGGCGTGTTAGGAACAAATTTAAGAAAAGAGACCCAAATTAGGGTTCGTGGCACAGGCCATGACACTGTCCCTGATTCCCAGAGTGCATCCCTCCCCCCAGACATCCCTGATCCCAAGTTTGGGTTCCCCCTCCCTGAAAACAATTTTTAAATTAACTTGCACTACACTTTGAGGCCAATTATAAGTTAGGGTTCGGACACGGAATTCCAGACAAAAAATTGATTTTAGATTTAAATGGCCATTTTGGCCTCCGCATGCTTGGGTTATATGCTCATGCCTCTGTTGCAACGTTTCGGACTTTTTTTGTCCTTCTTCAGGCTGAGGCTGAGCTGCACTTCTGTGCCTCTGGGTCCCTGCTTTTATACGGTAGGTGGGTGGAGTCTTTTTGGACTTCCTTTTTTCTTCCCAGGTTTGTCTTATTGGACTTTATTTTCACAGGTAAGTGGGTGGAGTCTTTTTGGACTTCCTTTTTACTTTTACACATTCCCAGTTTTGTCTGATTTTGACTTAATTTTTATTGTTTTTTGTCCCTTTTGCCTTTGTTTGTGCCTGTCAAATAAAATTGAATTTCAAAAGGTGTGTTGTTTCCTGTTTGTTTTTTCGGTTGGCCTTTGTTATTTATTAATAAAGCCTACCCGAGAGGGTTAGGGTTAGGCGATGGCCCCCCGAGATGGTTAGGGTTAGGGTTAGGGCCTTAGGGTCAGGGCAAAGGTCAGGACTCCTCGCTCAGGACTTCCACACAGCGGGTACGAGTGGAGGTCAGGACACACCCCAGGAACTTCCACGCAGCGGGAAACAGTTCAGGCACGGGCGGGTTAGGACCAAATAGAAAAAAGACCCAAATTAGGGTTCGTGGCACTGGCCATGAGACTGTCCCTGATTCCCAGAGTGTGTCCCTCCCCCCAGACATCCCTGATCCCAAGTTTTGGGTTCCCCCTCCCTGAGAAAAAAAATAAATAACAACAAATAAAAAATTAAATTAGGCTATTATCCAACACACCTTTAAAAAAAATAAAAACAAAAACAAAATAAACAATTAGGCTTCGAACACGGAATCCGGACAAATATTCATTTTAAATTGAAATTGGCATTTTGGCCTAAGCATGCTTGGGTTATTTTGCTCATGCCTCTGTTGCAACGTTTCGGAGGATGTTTCTCCTTCATCAGGCTGAGGCTGAGCTGCACTTCTGTGCCTCTGGGTCCCTGCTTTTATACGGTAGGTGGGTGGAGTCTTTTTGGACTTCCTTTTTTCTGTTTTTCACATTCCCAGTTTTGTCTAATTTGACTTTCTTTTCAGGTTTACAAGGTAAGTGGGTGGAGTCTTTTTGGACTTCCTTTTTACTTTTACACATTCCCAGTTTTGTCTGATTTTGACTTAATTTTTATTGTTTTTTGTCCCTTTTGCCTTTGTTTGTGCCTGTCAAATAAAATTGAATTTCAAAAGGTGTGTTGTTTCCTGTTTGTTTTTTCGGTTGGCCTTTGTTATTTATTAATAAAGCCTACCCGAGAGGGTTAGGGTTAGGCGATGGCCCCCCGAGATGGTTAGGGTTAGGGTTAGGGCCTTAGGGTCAGGGCAAAGGTCAGGACTCCTCGCTCAGGACTTCCACACAGCGGGTACGAGTGGAGGTCAGGACACACCCCAGGAACTTCCACGCAGCGGGAAACAGTTCAGGCACGGGCGGGTTAGGACCAAATAGAAAAAAGACCCAAATTAGGGTTCGTGGCACTGGCCATGAGACTGTCCCTGATTCCCAGAGTGTGTCCCTCCCCCCAGACATCCCTGATCCCAAGTTTTGGGTTCCCCCTCCCTGAGAAAAAAAATAAATAACAACAAATAAAAAATTAAATTAGGCTATTATCCAACACACCTTTAAAAAAAATAAAAACAAAAACAAAATAAACAATTAGGCTTCGAACACGGAATCCGGACAAATATTCATTTTAAATTGAAATTGGCATTTTGGCCTAAGCATGCTTGGGTTATTTTGCTCATGCCTCTGTTGCAACGTTTCGGAGGATGTTTCTCCTTCATCAGGCTGAGGCTGAGCTGCACTTCTGTGCCTCTGGGTCCCTGCTTTTATACGGTAGGTGGGTGGAGTCTTTTTGGACTTCCTTTTTTCTGTTTTTCACATTCCCAGTTTTGTCTAATTTGACTTTCTTTTCAGGTTTACAAGGTAAGTGGGTGGAGTCTTTTTGGACTTCCTTTTTACTTTTACACATTCCCAGTTTTGTCTGATTTTGACTTAATTTTTATTGTTTTTTGTCCCTTTTGCCTTTGTTTGTGCCTGTCAAATAAAATTGAATTTCAAAAGGTGTGTTGTTTCCTGTTTGTTTTTTCGGTTGGCCTTTGTTATTTATTAATAAAGCCTACCCGAGAGGGTTAGGGTTAGGCGATGGCCCCCCGAGATGGTTAGGGTTAGGGTTAGGGCCTTAGGGTCAGGGCAAAGGTCAGGACTCCTCGCTCAGGACTTCCACACAGCGGGTACGAGTGGAGGTCAGGACACACCCCAGGAACTTCCACGCAGCGGGAAACAGTTCAGGCACGGGCGGGTTAGGACCAAATAGAAAAAAGACCCAAATTAGGGTTCGTGGCACTGGCCATGAGACTGTCCCTGATTCCCAGAGTGTGTCCCTCCCCCCAGACATCCCTGATCCCAAGTTTTGGGTTCCCCCTCCCTGAGAAAAAAAATAAATAACAACAAATAAAAAATTAAATTAGGCTATTATCCAACACACCTTTAAAAAAAATAAAAACAAAAACAAAATAAACAATTAGGCTTCGAACACGGAATCCGGACAAATATTCATTTTAAATTGAAATTGGCATTTTGGCCTAAGCATGCTTGGGTTATTTTGCTCATGCCTCTGTTGCAACGTTTCGGAGGATGTTTCTCCTTCATCAGGCTGAGGCTGAGCTGCACTTCTGTGCCTCTGGGTCCCTGCTTTTATACGGTAGGTGGGTGGAGTCTTTTTGGACTTCCTTTTTTCTGTTTTTCACATTCCCAGTTTTGTCTAATTTGACTTTCTTTTCAGGTTTACAAGGTAAGTGGGTGGAGTCTTTTTGGACTTCCTTTTTACTTTTACACATTCCCAGTTTTGTCTGATTTTGACTTAATTTTTATTGTTTTTTGTCCCTTTTGCCTTTGTTTGTGCCTGTCAAATAAAATTGAATTTCAAAAGGTGTGTTGTTTCCTGTTTGTTTTTTCGGTTGGCCTTTGTTATTTATTAATAAAGCCTACCCGAGAGGGTTAGGGTTAGGCGATGGCCCCCCGAGATGGTTAGGGTTAGGGTTAGGGCCTTAGGGTCAGGGCAAAGGTCAGGACTCCTCGCTCAGGACTTCCACACAGCGGGTACGAGTGGAGGTCAGGACACACCCCAGGAACTTCCACGCAGCGGGAAACAGTTCAGGCACGGGCGGGTTAGGACCAAATAGAAAAAAGACCCAAATTAGGGTTCGTGGCACTGGCCATGAGACTGTCCCTGATTCCCAGAGTGTGTCCCTCCCCCCAGACATCCCTGATCCCAAGTTTTGGGTTCCCCCTCCCTGAGAAAAAAAATAAATAACAACAAATAAAAAATTAAATTAGGCTATTATCCAACACACCTTTAAAAAAAATAAAAACAAAAACAAAATAAACAATTAGGCTTCGAACACGGAATCCGGACAAATATTCATTTTAAATTGAAATTGGCATTTTGGCCTAAGCATGCTTGGGTTATTTTGCTCATGCCTCTGTTGCAACGTTTCGGAGGATGTTTCTCCTTCATCAGGCTGAGGCTGAGCTGCACTTCTGTGCCTCTGGGTCCCTGCTTTTATACGGTAGGTGGGTGGAGTCTTTTTGGACTTCCTTTTTTCTGTTTTTCACATTCCCAGTTTTGTCTAATTTGACTTTCTTTTCAGGTTTACAAGGTAAGTGGGTGGAGTCTTTTTGGACTTCCTTTTTACTTTTACACATTCCCAGTTTTGTCTGATTTTGACTTAATTTTTATTGTTTTTTGTCCCTTTTGCCTTTGTTTGTGCCTGTCAAATAAAATTGAATTTCAAAAGGTGTGTTGTTTCCTGTTTGTTTTTTCGGTTGGCCTTTGTTATTTATTAATAAAGCCTACCCGAGAGGGTTAGGGTTAGGCGATGGCCCCCCGAGATGGTTAGGGTTAGGGTTAGGGCCTTAGGGTCAGGGCAAAGGTCAGGACTCCTCGCTCAGGACTTCCACACAGCGGGTACGAGTGGAGGTCAGGACACACCCCAGGAACTTCCACGCAGCGGGAAACAGTTCAGGCACGGGCGGGTTAGGACCAAATAGAAAAAAGACCCAAATTAGGGTTCGTGGCACTGGCCATGAGACTGTCCCTGATTCCCAGAGTGTGTCCCTCCCCCCAGACATCCCTGATCCCAAGTTTTGGGTTCCCCCTCCCTGAGAAAAAAAATAAATAACAACAAATAAAAAATTAAATTAGGCTATTATCCAACACACCTTTAAAAAAAATAAAAACAAAAACAAAATAAACAATTAGGCTTCGAACACGGAATCCGGACAAATATTCATTTTAAATTGAAATTGGCATTTTGGCCTAAGCATGCTTGGGTTATTTTGCTCATGCCTCTGTTGCAACGTTTCGGAGGATGTTTCTCCTTCATCAGGCTGAGGCTGAGCTGCACTTCTGTGCCTCTGGGTCCCTGCTTTTATACGGTAGGTGGGTGGAGTCTTTTTGGACTTCCTTTTTTCTTCCCAGGTTTGTCTTATTGGACTTTATTTTCACAGGTAAGTGGGTGGAGTCTTTTTGGACTTCCTTTTATTAACATTCCCAGTTTAATCTGATTTGACATGATTTTCCCTGTTTTTTGTCTGTTATGCCTTCCGTTTTTCCCTTTTAATAAATTTGAATTTCCAAAGTGTGTGGTGTCCTTTGTTTATTTTTTATTATGTTAGCCTTTGTTATTTATTAATAATAAAGCCTGCCCGAGATGGTTAGGGTTAGGCAATGGCCCCCCTCGGTGGTTAGGGTTAGGCAATGGGCCCCCCGAGATGGTTAGGGTTAGGGCCTTAGGGTCAGGGCAAAGGTCAGGAATCCTCACCCAGGAGGGTTAGGGTTAGGGTTAGGGTTAGGGTTAGGGTTAGGGGGGTTAGGGTTAGGAACAAATTTAAGAAAAGAGACCCAAATTAGGGTTCGTGGCACAGGCCATGACACTGTCCCTGATTCCCAGAGTGCATCCCTCCCCCCAGACATCCCTGATCCCAAGTTTGGGTTCCCCCTCCCTGAAAACAATTTTTAAATTAACTTGCACTACACTTTGAGGCCAATTATAAGTTAGGGTTCGGACACGGAATTCCAGACAAAAAATTGATTTTAGATTTAAATGGCCATTTTGGCCTCCGCATGCTTGGGTTATATGCTCATGCCTCTGTTGCAACGTTTCGGACTTTTTTTGTCCTTCTTCAGGCTGAGGCTGAGCTGCACTTCTGTGCCTCTGGGTCCCTGCTTTTATACGGTAGGTGGGTGGAGTCTTTTTGGACTTCCTTTTTTCTTCCCAGGTTTGTCTTATTGGACTTTATTTTCACAGGTAAGTGGGTGGAGTCTTTTTGGACTTCCTTTTATTAACATTCCCAGTTTAATCTGATTTGACATGATTTTCCCTGTTTTTTGTCTGTTATGCCTTCTGTTTTTCCCTTTTAATAAATTTGAATTTCCAAAGTGTGTGGTGTCCTTTGTTTATTTTTTATTATGTTAGCCTTTGTTATTTATTAATAATAAAGCCTGCCCGAGATGGTTAGGGTTAGGCAATGGCCCCCCTCGGTGGTTAGGGTTAGGCAATGGCCCCCCCGAGATGGTTAGGGTTAGGGCCTTAGGGTCAGGGCAAAGGTCAGGAATCCTCACCCAGGACTTCCACGCAGCGGGTACGAGTGGAGGTCAGGATACACTCCAGGAACTTCCACGCAGCGGGTAACAGTTCAGGCACGGGCGTGTTAGGAACAAATTTAAGAAAAGAGACCCAAATTAGGGTTCGTGGCACAGGCCATGACACTGTCCCTGATTCCCAGAGTGCATCCCTCCCCCCAGACATCCCTGATCCCAAGTTTGGGTTCCCCCTCCCTGAAAACAATTTTTAAATTAACTTGCACTACACTTTGAGGCCAATTATAAGTTAGGGTTCGGACACGGAATTCCAGACAAAAAATTGATTTTAGATTTAAATGGCCATTTTGGCCTCCGCATGCTTGGGTTATATGCTCATGCCTCTGTTGCAACGTTTCGGACTTTTTTTGTCCTTCTTCAGGCTGAGGCTGAGCTGCACTTCTGTGCCTCTGGGTCCCTGCTTTTATACGGTAGGTGGGTGGAGTCTTTTTGGACTTCCTTTTTTCTTCCCAGGTTTGTCTTATTGGACTTTATTTTCACAGGTAAGTGGGTGGAGTCTTTTTGGACTTCCTTTTATTAACATTCCCAGTTTAATCTGATTTGACATGATTTTCCCTGTTTTTTGTCTGTTATGCCTTCTGTTTTTCCCTTTTAATAAATTTGAATTTCCAAAGTGTGTGGTGTCCTTTGTTTATTTTTTATTATGTTAGCCTTTGTTATTTATTAATAATAAAGCCTGCCCGAGATGGTTAGGGTTAGGCAATGGCCCCCCTCGGTGGTTAGGGTTAGGCAATGGCCCCCCCGAGATGGTTAGGGTTAGGGCCTTAGGGTCAGGGCAAAGGTCAGGAATCCTCACCCAGGACTTCCACGCAGCGGGTACGAGTGGAGGTCAGGATACACTCCAGGAACTTCCACGCAGCGGGTAACAGTTCAGGCACGGGCGTGTTAGGAACAAATTTAAGAAAAGAGACCCAAATTAGGGTTCGTGGCACAGGCCATGACACTGTCCCTGATTCCCAGAGTGCATCCCTCCCCCCAGACATCCCTGATCCCAAGTTTGGGTTCCCCCTCCCTGAAAACAATTTTTAAATTAACTTGCACTACACTTTGAGGCCAATTATAAGTTAGGGTTCGGACACGGAATTCCAGACAAAAAATTGATTTTAGATTTAAATGGCCATTTTGGCCTCCGCATGCTTGGGTTATATGCTCATGCCTCTGTTGCAACGTTTCGGACTTTTTTTGTCCTTCTTCAGGCTGAGGCTGAGCTGCACTTCTGTGCCTCTGGGTCCCTGCTTTTATACGGTAGGTGGGTGGAGTCTTTTTGGACTTCCTTTTTTCTTCCCAGGTTTGTCTTATTGGACTTTATTTTCACAGGTAAGTGGGTGGAGTCTTTTTGGACTTCCTTTTATTAACATTCCCAGTTTAATCTGATTTGACATGATTTTCCCTGTTTTTTGTCTGTTATGCCTTCTGTTTTTCCCTTTTAATAAATTTGAATTTCCAAAGTGTGTGGTGTCCTTTGTTTATTTTTTATTATGTTAGCCTTTGTTATTTATTAATAATAAAGCCTGCCCGAGATGGTTAGGGTTAGGCAATGGCCCCCCTCGGTGGTTAGGGTTAGGCAATGGCCCCCCCGAGATGGTTAGGGTTAGGGCCTTAGGGTCAGGGCAAAGGTCAGGAATCCTCACCCAGGACTTCCACGCAGCGGGTACGAGTGGAGGTCAGGATACACTCCAGGAACTTCCACGCAGCGGGTAACAGTTCAGGCACGGGCGTGTTAGGAACAAATTTAAGAAAAGAGACCCAAATTAGGGTTCGTGGCACAGGCCATGACACTGTCCCTGATTCCCAGAGTGCATCCCTCCCCCCAGACATCCCTGATCCCAAGTTTGGGTTCCCCCTCCCTGAAAACAATTTTTAAATTAACTTGCACTACACTTTGAGGCCAATTATAAGTTAGGGTTCGGACACGGAATTCCAGACAAAAAATTGATTTTAGATTTAAATGGCCATTTTGGCCTCCGCATGCTTGGGTTATATGCTCATGCCTCTGTTGCAACGTTTCGGACTTTTTTTGTCCTTCTTCAGGCTGAGGCTGAGCTGCACTTCTGTGCCTCTGGGTCCCTGCTTTTATACGGTAGGTGGGTGGAGTCTTTTTGGACTTCCTTTTTTCTTCCCAGGTTTGTCTTATTGGACTTTATTTTCACAGGTAAGTGGGTGGAGTCTTTTTGGACTTCCTTTTATTAACATTCCCAGTTTAATCTGATTTGACATGATTTTCCCTGTTTTTTGTCTGTTATGCCTTCTGTTTTTCCCTTTTAATAAATTTGAATTTCCAAAGTGTGTGGTGTCCTTTGTTTATTTTTTATTATGTTAGCCTTTGTTATTTATTAATAATAAAGCCTGCCCGAGATGGTTAGGGTTAGGCAATGGCCCCCCTCGGTGGTTAGGGTTAGGCAATGGCCCCCCCGAGATGGTTAGGGTTAGGGCCTTAGGGTCAGGGCAAAGGTCAGGAATCCTCACCCAGGACTTCCACGCAGCGGGTACGAGTGGAGGTCAGGATACACTCCAGGAACTTCCACGCAGCGGGTAACAGTTCAGGCACGGGCGTGTTAGGAACAAATTTAAGAAAAGAGACCCAAATTAGGGTTCGTGGCACAGGCCATGACACTGTCCCTGATTCCCAGAGTGCATCCCTCCCCCCAGACATCCCTGATCCCAAGTTTGGGTTCCCCCTCCCTGAAAACAATTTTTAAATTAACTTGCACTACACTTTGAGGCCAATTATAAGTTAGGGTTCGGACACGGAATTCCAGACAAAAAATTGATTTTAGATTTAAATGGCCATTTTGGCCTCCGCATGCTTGGGTTATATGCTCATGCCTCTGTTGCAACGTTTCGGACTTTTTTTGTCCTTCTTCAGGCTGAGGCTGAGCTGCACTTCTGTGCCTCTGGGTCCCTGCTTTTATACGGTAGGTGGGTGGAGTCTTTTTGGACTTCCTTTTTTCTTCCCAGGTTTGTCTTATTGGACTTTATTTTCACAGGTAAGTGGGTGGAGTCTTTTTGGACTTCCTTTTATTAACATTCCCAGTTTAATCTGATTTGACATGATTTTCCCTGTTTTTTGTCTGTTATGCCTTCTGTTTTTCCCTTTTAATAAATTTGAATTTCCAAAGTGTGTGGTGTCCTTTGTTTATTTTTTATTATGTTAGCCTTTGTTATTTATTAATAATAAAGCCTGCCCGAGATGGTTAGGGTTAGGCAATGGCCCCCCTCGGTGGTTAGGGTTAGGCAATGGCCCCCCCGAGATGGTTAGGGTTAGGGCCTTAGGGTCAGGGCAAAGGTCAGGAATCCTCACCCAGGACTTCCACGCAGCGGGTACGAGTGGAGGTCAGGATACACTCCAGGAACTTCCACGCAGCGGGTAACAGTTCAGGCACGGGCGTGTTAGGAACAAATTTAAGAAAAGAGACCCAAATTAGGGTTCGTGGCACAGGCCATGACACTGTCCCTGATTCCCAGAGTGCATCCCTCCCCCCAGACATCCCTGATCCCAAGTTTGGGTTCCCCCTCCCTGAAAACAATTTTTAAATTAACTTGCACTACACTTTGAGGCCAATTATAAGTTAGGGTTCGGACACGGAATTCCAGACAAAAAATTGATTTTAGATTTAAATGGCCATTTTGGCCTCCGCATGCTTGGGTTATATGCTCATGCCTCTGTTGCAACGTTTCGGACTTTTTTTGTCCTTCTTCAGGCTGAGGCTGAGCTGCACTTCTGTGCCTCTGGGTCCCTGCTTTTATACGGTAGGTGGGTGGAGTCTTTTTGGACTTCCTTTTTTCTTCCCAGGTTTGTCTTATTGGACTTTATTTTCACAGGTAAGTGGGTGGAGTCTTTTTGGACTTCCTTTTATTAACATTCCCAGTTTAATCTGATTTGACATGATTTTCCCTGTTTTTTGTCTGTTATGCCTTCTGTTTTTCCCTTTTAATAAATTTGAATTTCCAAAGTGTGTGGTGTCCTTTGTTTATTTTTTATTATGTTAGCCTTTGTTATTTATTAATAATAAAGCCTGCCCGAGATGGTTAGGGTTAGGCAATGGCCCCCCTCGGTGGTTAGGGTTAGGCAATGGCCCCCCCGAGATGGTTAGGGTTAGGGCCTTAGGGTCAGGGCAAAGGTCAGGAATCCTCACCCAGGACTTCCACGCAGCGGGTACGAGTGGAGGTCAGGATACACTCCAGGAACTTCCACGCAGCGGGTAACAGTTCAGGCACGGGCGTGTTAGGAACAAATTTAAGAAAAGAGACCCAAATTAGGGTTCGTGGCACAGGCCATGACACTGTCCCTGATTCCCAGAGTGCATCCCTCCCCCCAGACATCCCTGATCCCAAGTTTGGGTTCCCCCTCCCTGAAAACAATTTTTAAATTAACTTGCACTACACTTTGAGGCCAATTATAAGTTAGGGTTCGGACACGGAATTCCAGACAAAAAATTGATTTTAGATTTAAATGGCCATTTTGGCCTCCGCATGCTTGGGTTATATGCTCATGCCTCTGTTGCAACGTTTCGGACTTTTTTTGTCCTTCTTCAGGCTGAGGCTGAGCTGCACTTCTGTGCCTCTGGGTCCCTGCTTTTATACGGTAGGTGGGTGGAGTCTTTTTGGACTTCCTTTTTTCTTCCCAGGTTTGTCTTATTGGACTTTATTTTCACAGGTAAGTGGGTGGAGTCTTTTTGGACTTCCTTTTATTAACATTCCCAGTTTAATCTGATTTGACATGATTTTCCCTGTTTTTTGTCTGTTATGCCTTCTGTTTTTCCCTTTTAATAAATTTGAATTTCCAAAGTGTGTGGTGTCCTTTGTTTATTTTTTATTATGTTAGCCTTTGTTATTTATTAATAATAAAGCCTGCCCGAGATGGTTAGGGTTAGGCAATGGCCCCCCTCGGTGGTTAGGGTTAGGCAATGGCCCCCCCGAGATGGTTAGGGTTAGGGCCTTAGGGTCAGGGCAAAGGTCAGGAATCCTCACCCAGGACTTCCACGCAGCGGGTACGAGTGGAGGTCAGGATACACTCCAGGAACTTCCACGCAGCGGGTAACAGTTCAGGCACGGGCGTGTTAGGAACAAATTTAAGAAAAGAGACCCAAATTAGGGTTCGTGGCACAGGCCATGACACTGTCCCTGATTCCCAGAGTGCATCCCTCCCCCCAGACATCCCTGATCCCAAGTTTGGGTTCCCCCTCCCTGAAAACAATTTTTAAATTAACTTGCACTACACTTTGAGGCCAATTATAAGTTAGGGTTCGGACACGGAATTCCAGACAAAAAATTGATTTTAGATTTAAATGGCCATTTTGGCCTCCGCATGCTTGGGTTATATGCTCATGCCTCTGTTGCAACGTTTCGGACTTTTTTTGTCCTTCTTCAGGCTGAGGCTGAGCTGCACTTCTGTGCCTCTGGGTCCCTGCTTTTATACGGTAGGTGGGTGGAGTCTTTTTGGACTTCCTTTTTTCTTCCCAGGTTTGTCTTATTGGACTTTATTTTCACAGGTAAGTGGGTGGAGTCTTTTTGGACTTCCTTTTATTAACATTCCCAGTTTAATCTGATTTGACATGATTTTCCCTGTTTTTTGTCTGTTATGCCTTCTGTTTTTCCCTTTTAATAAATTTGAATTTCCAAAGTGTGTGGTGTCCTTTGTTTATTTTTTATTATGTTAGCCTTTGTTATTTATTAATAATAAAGCCTGCCCGAGATGGTTAGGGTTAGGCAATGGCCCCCCTCGGTGGTTAGGGTTAGGCAATGGCCCCCCCGAGATGGTTAGGGTTAGGGCCTTAGGGTCAGGGCAAAGGTCAGGAATCCTCACCCAGGACTTCCACGCAGCGGGTACGAGTGGAGGTCAGGATACACTCCAGGAACTTCCACGCAGCGGGTAACAGTTCAGGCACGGGCGTGTTAGGAACAAATTTAAGAAAAGAGACCCAAATTAGGGTTCGTGGCACAGGCCATGACACTGTCCCTGATTCCCAGAGTGCATCCCTCCCCCCAGACATCCCTGATCCCAAGTTTGGGTTCCCCCTCCCTGAAAACAATTTTTAAATTAACTTGCACTACACTTTGAGGCCAATTATAAGTTAGGGTTCGGACACGGAATTCCAGACAAAAAATTGATTTTAGATTTAAATGGCCATTTTGGCCTCCGCATGCTTGGGTTATATGCTCATGCCTCTGTTGCAACGTTTCGGACTTTTTTTGTCCTTCTTCAGGCTGAGGCTGAGCTGCACTTCTGTGCCTCTGGGTCCCTGCTTTTATACGGTAGGTGGGTGGAGTCTTTTTGGACTTCCTTTTTTCTTCCCAGGTTTGTCTTATTGGACTTTATTTTCACAGGTAAGTGGGTGGAGTCTTTTTGGACTTCCTTTTATTAACATTCCCAGTTTAATCTGATTTGACATGATTTTCCCTGTTTTTTGTCTGTTATGCCTTCTGTTTTTCCCTTTTAATAAATTTGAATTTCCAAAGTGTGTGGTGTCCTTTGTTTATTTTTTATTATGTTAGCCTTTGTTATTTATTAATAATAAAGCCTGCCCGAGATGGTTAGGGTTAGGCAATGGCCCCCCTCGGTGGTTAGGGTTAGGCAATGGCCCCCCCGAGATGGTTAGGGTTAGGGCCTTAGGGTCAGGGCAAAGGTCAGGAATCCTCACCCAGGACTTCCACGCAGCGGGTACGAGTGGAGGTCAGGATACACTCCAGGAACTTCCACGCAGCGGGTAACAGTTCAGGCACGGGCGTGTTAGGAACAAATTTAAGAAAAGAGACCCAAATTAGGGTTCGTGGCACAGGCCATGACACTGTCCCTGATTCCCAGAGTGCATCCCTCCCCCCAGACATCCCTGATCCCAAGTTTGGGTTCCCCCTCCCTGAAAACAATTTTTAAATTAACTTGCACTACACTTTGAGGCCAATTATAAGTTAGGGTTCGGACACGGAATTCCAGACAAAAAATTGATTTTAGATTTAAATGGCCATTTTGGCCTCCGCATGCTTGGGTTATATGCTCATGCCTCTGTTGCAACGTTTCGGACTTTTTTTGTCCTTCTTCAGGCTGAGGCTGAGCTGCACTTCTGTGCCTCTGGGTCCCTGCTTTTATACGGTAGGTGGGTGGAGTCTTTTTGGACTTCCTTTTTTCTTCCCAGGTTTGTCTTATTGGACTTTATTTTCACAGGTAAGTGGGTGGAGTCTTTTTGGACTTCCTTTTATTAACATTCCCAGTTTAATCTGATTTGACATGATTTTCCCTGTTTTTTGTCTGTTATGCCTTCTGTTTTTCCCTTTTAATAAATTTGAATTTCCAAAGTGTGTGGTGTCCTTTGTTTATTTTTTATTATGTTAGCCTTTGTTATTTATTAATAATAAAGCCTGCCCGAGATGGTTAGGGTTAGGCAATGGCCCCCCTCGGTGGTTAGGGTTAGGCAATGGCCCCCCCGAGATGGTTAGGGTTAGGGCCTTAGGGTCAGGGCAAAGGTCAGGAATCCTCACCCAGGACTTCCACGCAGCGGGTACGAGTGGAGGTCAGGATACACTCCAGGAACTTCCACGCAGCGGGTAACAGTTCAGGCACGGGCGTGTTAGGAACAAATTTAAGAAAAGAGACCCAAATTAGGGTTCGTGGCACAGGCCATGACACTGTCCCTGATTCCCAGAGTGCATCCCTCCCCCCAGACATCCCTGATCCCAAGTTTGGGTTCCCCCTCCCTGAAAACAATTTTTAAATTAACTTGCACTACACTTTGAGGCCAATTATAAGTTAGGGTTCGGACACGGAATTCCAGACAAAAAATTGATTTTAGATTTAAATGGCCATTTTGGCCTCCGCATGCTTGGGTTATATGCTCATGCCTCTGTTGCAACGTTTCGGACTTTTTTTGTCCTTCTTCAGGCTGAGGCTGAGCTGCACTTCTGTGCCTCTGGGTCCCTGCTTTTATACGGTAGGTGGGTGGAGTCTTTTTGGACTTCCTTTTTTCTTCCCAGGTTTGTCTTATTGGACTTTATTTTCACAGGTAAGTGGGTGGAGTCTTTTTGGACTTCCTTTTATTAACATTCCCAGTTTAATCTGATTTGACATGATTTTCCCTGTTTTTTGTCTGTTATGCCTTCTGTTTTTCCCTTTTAATAAATTTGAATTTCCAAAGTGTGTGGTGTCCTTTGTTTATTTTTTATTATGTTAGCCTTTGTTATTTATTAATAATAAAGCCTGCCCGAGATGGTTAGGGTTAGGCAATGGCCCCCCTCGGTGGTTAGGGTTAGGCAATGGCCCCCCCGAGATGGTTAGGGTTAGGGCCTTAGGGTCAGGGCAAAGGTCAGGAATCCTCACCCAGGACTTCCACGCAGCGGGTACGAGTGGAGGTCAGGATACACTCCAGGAACTTCCACGCAGCGGGTAACAGTTCAGGCACGGGCGTGTTAGGAACAAATTTAAGAAAAGAGACCCAAATTAGGGTTCGTGGCACAGGCCATGACACTGTCCCTGATTCCCAGAGTGCATCCCTCCCCCCAGACATCCCTGATCCCAAGTTTGGGTTCCCCCTCCCTGAAAACAATTTTTAAATTAACTTGCACTACACTTTGAGGCCAATTATAAGTTAGGGTTCGGACACGGAATTCCAGACAAAAAATTGATTTTAGATTTAAATGGCCATTTTGGCCTCCGCATGCTTGGGTTATATGCTCATGCCTCTGTTGCAACGTTTCGGACTTTTTTTGTCCTTCTTCAGGCTGAGGCTGAGCTGCACTTCTGTGCCTCTGGGTCCCTGCTTTTATACGGTAGGTGGGTGGAGTCTTTTTGGACTTCCTTTTTTCTTCCCAGGTTTGTCTTATTGGACTTTATTTTCACAGGTAAGTGGGTGGAGTCTTTTTGGACTTCCTTTTATTAACATTCCCAGTTTAATCTGATTTGACATGATTTTCCCTGTTTTTTGTCTGTTATGCCTTCTGTTTTTCCCTTTTAATAAATTTGAATTTCCAAAGTGTGTGGTGTCCTTTGTTTATTTTTTATTATGTTAGCCTTTGTTATTTATTAATAATAAAGCCTGCCCGAGATGGTTAGGGTTAGGCAATGGCCCCCCTCGGTGGTTAGGGTTAGGCAATGGCCCCCCCGAGATGGTTAGGGTTAGGGCCTTAGGGTCAGGGCAAAGGTCAGGAATCCTCACCCAGGACTTCCACGCAGCGGGTACGAGTGGAGGTCAGGATACACTCCAGGAACTTCCACGCAGCGGGTAACAGTTCAGGCACGGGCGTGTTAGGAACAAATTTAAGAAAAGAGACCCAAATTAGGGTTCGTGGCACAGGCCATGACACTGTCCCTGATTCCCAGAGTGCATCCCTCCCCCCAGACATCCCTGATCCCAAGTTTGGGTTCCCCCTCCCTGAAAACAATTTTTAAATTAACTTGCACTACACTTTGAGGCCAATTATAAGTTAGGGTTCGGACACGGAATTCCAGACAAAAAATTGATTTTAGATTTAAATGGCCATTTTGGCCTCCGCATGCTTGGGTTATATGCTCATGCCTCTGTTGCAACGTTTCGGACTTTTTTTGTCCTTCTTCAGGCTGAGGCTGAGCTGCACTTCTGTGCCTCTGGGTCCCTGCTTTTATACGGTAGGTGGGTGGAGTCTTTTTGGACTTCCTTTTTTCTTCCCAGGTTTGTCTTATTGGACTTTATTTTCACAGGTAAGTGGGTGGAGTCTTTTTGGACTTCCTTTTATTAACATTCCCAGTTTAATCTGATTTGACATGATTTTCCCTGTTTTTTGTCTGTTATGCCTTCTGTTTTTCCCTTTTAATAAATTTGAATTTCCAAAGTGTGTGGTGTCCTTTGTTTATTTTTTATTATGTTAGCCTTTGTTATTTATTAATAATAAAGCCTGCCCGAGATGGTTAGGGTTAGGCAATGGCCCCCCTCGGTGGTTAGGGTTAGGCAATGGCCCCCCCGAGATGGTTAGGGTTAGGGCCTTAGGGTCAGGGCAAAGGTCAGGAATCCTCACCCAGGACTTCCACGCAGCGGGTACGAGTGGAGGTCAGGATACACTCCAGGAACTTCCACGCAGCGGGTAACAGTTCAGGCACGGGCGTGTTAGGAACAAATTTAAGAAAAGAGACCCAAATTAGGGTTCGTGGCACAGGCCATGACACTGTCCCTGATTCCCAGAGTGCATCCCTCCCCCCAGACATCCCTGATCCCAAGTTTGGGTTCCCCCTCCCTGAAAACAATTTTTAAATTAACTTGCACTACACTTTGAGGCCAATTATAAGTTAGGGTTCGGACACGGAATTCCAGACAAAAAATTGATTTTAGATTTAAATGGCCATTTTGGCCTCCGCATGCTTGGGTTATATGCTCATGCCTCTGTTGCAACGTTTCGGACTTTTTTTGTCCTTCTTCAGGCTGAGGCTGAGCTGCACTTCTGTGCCTCTGGGTCCCTGCTTTTATACGGTAGGTGGGTGGAGTCTTTTTGGACTTCCTTTTTTCTTCCCAGGTTTGTCTTATTGGACTTTATTTTCACAGGTAAGTGGGTGGAGTCTTTTTGGACTTCCTTTTATTAACATTCCCAGTTTAATCTGATTTGACATGATTTTCCCTGTTTTTTGTCTGTTATGCCTTCTGTTTTTCCCTTTTAATAAATTTGAATTTCCAAAGTGTGTGGTGTCCTTTGTTTATTTTTTATTATGTTAGCCTTTGTTATTTATTAATAATAAAGCCTGCCCGAGATGGTTAGGGTTAGGCAATGGCCCCCCTCGGTGGTTAGGGTTAGGCAATGGCCCCCCCGAGATGGTTAGGGTTAGGGCCTTAGGGTCAGGGCAAAGGTCAGGAATCCTCACCCAGGACTTCCACGCAGCGGGTACGAGTGGAGGTCAGGATACACTCCAGGAACTTCCACGCAGCGGGTAACAGTTCAGGCACGGGCGTGTTAGGAACAAATTTAAGAAAAGAGACCCAAATTAGGGTTCGTGGCACAGGCCATGACACTGTCCCTGATTCCCAGAGTGCATCCCTCCCCCCAGACATCCCTGATCCCAAGTTTGGGTTCCCCCTCCCTGAAAACAATTTTTAAATTAACTTGCACTACACTTTGAGGCCAATTATAAGTTAGGGTTCGGACACGGAATTCCAGACAAAAAATTGATTTTAGATTTAAATGGCCATTTTGGCCTCCGCATGCTTGGGTTATATGCTCATGCCTCTGTTGCAACGTTTCGGACTTTTTTTGTCCTTCTTCAGGCTGAGGCTGAGCTGCACTTCTGTGCCTCTGGGTCCCTGCTTTTATACGGTAGGTGGGTGGAGTCTTTTTGGACTTCCTTTTTTCTTCCCAGGTTTGTCTTATTGGACTTTATTTTCACAGGTAAGTGGGTGGAGTCTTTTTGGACTTCCTTTTATTAACATTCCCAGTTTAATCTGATTTGACATGATTTTCCCTGTTTTTTGTCTGTTATGCCTTCTGTTTTTCCCTTTTAATAAATTTGAATTTCCAAAGTGTGTGGTGTCCTTTGTTTATTTTTTATTATGTTAGCCTTTGTTATTTATTAATAATAAAGCCTGCCCGAGATGGTTAGGGTTAGGCAATGGCCCCCCTCGGTGGTTAGGGTTAGGCAATGGCCCCCCCGAGATGGTTAGGGTTAGGGCCTTAGGGTCAGGGCAAAGGTCAGGAATCCTCACCCAGGACTTCCACGCAGCGGGTACGAGTGGAGGTCAGGATACACTCCAGGAACTTCCACGCAGCGGGTAACAGTTCAGGCACGGGCGTGTTAGGAACAAATTTAAGAAAAGAGACCCAAATTAGGGTTCGTGGCACAGGCCATGACACTGTCCCTGATTCCCAGAGTGCATCCCTCCCCCCAGACATCCCTGATCCCAAGTTTGGGTTCCCCCTCCCTGAAAACAATTTTTAAATTAACTTGCACTACACTTTGAGGCCAATTATAAGTTAGGGTTCGGACACGGAATTCCAGACAAAAAATTGATTTTAGATTTAAATGGCCATTTTGGCCTCCGCATGCTTGGGTTATATGCTCATGCCTCTGTTGCAACGTTTCGGACTTTTTTTGTCCTTCTTCAGGCTGAGGCTGAGCTGCACTTCTGTGCCTCTGGGTCCCTGCTTTTATACGGTAGGTGGGTGGAGTCTTTTTGGACTTCCTTTTTTCTTCCCAGGTTTGTCTTATTGGACTTTATTTTCACAGGTAAGTGGGTGGAGTCTTTTTGGACTTCCTTTTATTAACATTCCCAGTTTAATCTGATTTGACATGATTTTCCCTGTTTTTTGTCTGTTATGCCTTCTGTTTTTCCCTTTTAATAAATTTGAATTTCCAAAGTGTGTGGTGTCCTTTGTTTATTTTTTATTATGTTAGCCTTTGTTATTTATTAATAATAAAGCCTGCCCGAGATGGTTAGGGTTAGGCAATGGCCCCCCTCGGTGGTTAGGGTTAGGCAATGGCCCCCCCGAGATGGTTAGGGTTAGGGCCTTAGGGTCAGGGCAAAGGTCAGGAATCCTCACCCAGGACTTCCACGCAGCGGGTACGAGTGGAGGTCAGGATACACTCCAGGAACTTCCACGCAGCGGGTAACAGTTCAGGCACGGGCGTGTTAGGAACAAATTTAAGAAAAGAGACCCAAATTAGGGTTCGTGGCACAGGCCATGACACTGTCCCTGATTCCCAGAGTGCATCCCTCCCCCCAGACATCCCTGATCCCAAGTTTGGGTTCCCCCTCCCTGAAAACAATTTTTAAATTAACTTGCACTACACTTTGAGGCCAATTATAAGTTAGGGTTCGGACACGGAATTCCAGACAAAAAATTGATTTTAGATTTAAATGGCCATTTTGGCCTCCGCATGCTTGGGTTATATGCTCATGCCTCTGTTGCAACGTTTCGGACTTTTTTTGTCCTTCTTCAGGCTGAGGCTGAGCTGCACTTCTGTGCCTCTGGGTCCCTGCTTTTATACGGTAGGTGGGTGGAGTCTTTTTGGACTTCCTTTTTTCTTCCCAGGTTTGTCTTATTGGACTTTATTTTCACAGGTAAGTGGGTGGAGTCTTTTTGGACTTCCTTTTATTAACATTCCCAGTTTAATCTGATTTGACATGATTTTCCCTGTTTTTTGTCTGTTATGCCTTCTGTTTTTCCCTTTTAATAAATTTGAATTTCCAAAGTGTGTGGTGTCCTTTGTTTATTTTTTATTATGTTAGCCTTTGTTATTTATTAATAATAAAGCCTGCCCGAGATGGTTAGGGTTAGGCAATGGCCCCCCTCGGTGGTTAGGGTTAGGCAATGGCCCCCCCGAGATGGTTAGGGTTAGGGCCTTAGGGTCAGGGCAAAGGTCAGGAATCCTCACCCAGGACTTCCACGCAGCGGGTACGAGTGGAGGTCAGGATACACTCCAGGAACTTCCACGCAGCGGGTAACAGTTCAGGCACGGGCGTGTTAGGAACAAATTTAAGAAAAGAGACCCAAATTAGGGTTCGTGGCACAGGCCATGACACTGTCCCTGATTCCCAGAGTGCATCCCTCCCCCCAGACATCCCTGATCCCAAGTTTGGGTTCCCCCTCCCTGAAAACAATTTTTAAATTAACTTGCACTACACTTTGAGGCCAATTATAAGTTAGGGTTCGGACACGGAATTCCAGACAAAAAATTGATTTTAGATTTAAATGGCCATTTTGGCCTCCGCATGCTTGGGTTATATGCTCATGCCTCTGTTGCAACGTTTCGGACTTTTTTTGTCCTTCTTCAGGCTGAGGCTGAGCTGCACTTCTGTGCCTCTGGGTCCCTGCTTTTATACGGTAGGTGGGTGGAGTCTTTTTGGACTTCCTTTTTTCTTCCCAGGTTTGTCTTATTGGACTTTATTTTCACAGGTAAGTGGGTGGAGTCTTTTTGGACTTCCTTTTATTAACATTCCCAGTTTAATCTGATTTGACATGATTTTCCCTGTTTTTTGTCTGTTATGCCTTCTGTTTTTCCCTTTTAATAAATTTGAATTTCCAAAGTGTGTGGTGTCCTTTGTTTATTTTTTATTATGTTAGCCTTTGTTATTTATTAATAATAAAGCCTGCCCGAGATGGTTAGGGTTAGGCAATGGCCCCCCTCGGTGGTTAGGGTTAGGCAATGGCCCCCCCGAGATGGTTAGGGTTAGGGCCTTAGGGTCAGGGCAAAGGTCAGGAATCCTCACCCAGGACTTCCACGCAGCGGGTACGAGTGGAGGTCAGGATACACTCCAGGAACTTCCACGCAGCGGGTAACAGTTCAGGCACGGGCGTGTTAGGAACAAATTTAAGAAAAGAGACCCAAATTAGGGTTCGTGGCACAGGCCATGACACTGTCCCTGATTCCCAGAGTGCATCCCTCCCCCCAGACATCCCTGATCCCAAGTTTGGGTTCCCCCTCCCTGAAAACAATTTTTAAATTAACTTGCACTACACTTTGAGGCCAATTATAAGTTAGGGTTCGGACACGGAATTCCAGACAAAAAATTGATTTTAGATTTAAATGGCCATTTTGGCCTCCGCATGCTTGGGTTATATGCTCATGCCTCTGTTGCAACGTTTCGGACTTTTTTTGTCCTTCTTCAGGCTGAGGCTGAGCTGCACTTCTGTGCCTCTGGGTCCCTGCTTTTATACGGTAGGTGGGTGGAGTCTTTTTGGACTTCCTTTTTTCTTCCCAGGTTTGTCTTATTGGACTTTATTTTCACAGGTAAGTGGGTGGAGTCTTTTTGGACTTCCTTTTATTAACATTCCCAGTTTAATCTGATTTGACATGATTTTCCCTGTTTTTTGTCTGTTATGCCTTCTGTTTTTCCCTTTTAATAAATTTGAATTTCCAAAGTGTGTGGTGTCCTTTGTTTATTTTTTATTATGTTAGCCTTTGTTATTTATTAATAATAAAGCCTGCCCGAGATGGTTAGGGTTAGGCAATGGCCCCCCTCGGTGGTTAGGGTTAGGCAATGGCCCCCCCGAGATGGTTAGGGTTAGGGCCTTAGGGTCAGGGCAAAGGTCAGGAATCCTCACCCAGGACTTCCACGCAGCGGGTACGAGTGGAGGTCAGGATACACTCCAGGAACTTCCACGCAGCGGGTAACAGTTCAGGCACGGGCGTGTTAGGAACAAATTTAAGAAAAGAGACCCAAATTAGGGTTCGTGGCACAGGCCATGACACTGTCCCTGATTCCCAGAGTGCATCCCTCCCCCCAGACATCCCTGATCCCAAGTTTGGGTTCCCCCTCCCTGAAAACAATTTTTAAATTAACTTGCACTACACTTTGAGGCCAATTATAAGTTAGGGTTCGGACAC